>NC_047523.1:1591767-1805293 GCF_902827115.2 Pseudochaenichthys georgianus
AACACCGATTTGTTTTAGGTCTAATGCCGCTTGTGAGACATCGTCATTGGACTTGCCACCGGTCAGTACAACTAGAATCTGAGGGACTCCCTCCAGGCGTCTGCTCCCAGATGAAGGTGTAAATACATGGTCTCGGACAAACTGTAGAGCATTTCCAGTGTTCCGAGGTCTTCCTCCTTTATGCCGGAGACTTCTGACAGCGTGGATTATTGCTTTTTTTGATCTGTGAGTTTTCAGGTTGAAGTAAACTGTGTTGTCATTACTATACTGTACGACCGACACCCGAATCTTATCTTCAGCAATGTCCAGGTCTTCCATCATTCTTCTGATGAACTCACGAATAGCTGGTAGGCCATTTCTGGACTCATCTGACCCATCAAGGAGAAACACTAAGTCCCTCTTATTGCTGCCTGTGTCAACAAGGTGATATATGGATAGAAAGAAAAAGGATTCATCGATTGACGATCAAGATTTTCTTAGCCTCAAGTAGATTCATCAGCAAGAAAGAAGCTCAGAGGAATAAACTGAGCCCAGAAGGAAAGACATTTGAAAGAGTTTCACATTCTGGAAAAGCCTAAGAAATTAGCTTTTTCTTAAAATGTCAGAAACTTGTCAGAAATGTGCCAAAACATTTGTAGTCGTTCATCATATTTAAATGAGTAATTTGACTAACAATTTAATTTAAATATTAATGATAGATATTAAGGAGTATTGGAGAGAGTACATCATTTTATTCTGAAGACAAAGAACATTATATCGTACTCCAAATGTAGGCATGTAATTAAACATGAGATTCTTACCTAATAAATCAGTGATTCCAGTCATGGTTTCCTCAGTCTCTTTGGTTATGTTCAGTATAGCAGCAAGTTGTGATTGTGCTGAGGGCAACTCAGAGAAATCCGTGACTTTGTATGTGAAACCAGGTTTGTAGGCAATCATTTCCAACTCAGAAAGATTTGCATCTCCCACTCCAACCCCCACTGACACAATGTCATGCTCTTTAAGGGCATACGCTGAGCTTCTCACATTATCACTGGATGGTTTTGCAATTAGAACAATCAAAATCTGGGGCACTCCTTCTAGTCTTCTGCTGCCCGTGGAAGAAGTGAAGACACTGTGCCTCACAAACTGGAGAGCTCCCCCTATATTCAGGCGTCTCCCACCCTTGTGTCTTAACTTATCTATAGCATTTAGCATGTCATTCTTTGTCTTGTGAGAATTCAGATAAAAGTTGACATCAGGGTTATCAGCGAACTGAACCACAGACACTCTGTCATGGCTCTCACTGACAGAGAGGCTCTCCACTATGCTCTTAACAAAGAGCTTTATCTCTGGGAATCCATTTCTTGTGTTATCAGAGCCATCCAGTAGGAACACAATATCTCTTTTTGCAGCATTGCTTTGTACTAAGACACAACAAATAATATGTAGTTAGCCTGATAAAACATCAGTGGAAGATACATTTTTCATACAGAATAACTCAGAAAAACATTTAGCTTACCTTGCTGTAGAACCAGGGTCAGCTCGTCCCTTGGAAGGCTCACGTAGTTGTTGAGCTTTTGTGGTACAGTGCTAAGCTCACTGAATTCCCTCAAATTGAAGGCGAAGGAAGGGTTGTGCGAAATGGCCGCAATCTGCCTCGGGTCTGCATCTCTGACACCAACACCAAATGGTACGACCCCGTCTGTTTTCAGCGCTCCTGCAGGATCCTTCACATTGTCCCTAGATCTGCCTCCAGTCAAAACGATGAGAAACTGAGGGACATTTTGTAAGGAACGGCTACCATGCCTTTCAGACAAGATGGTGTCCTTCATGAATCTAAGAGCAGTTCCTGTGTTTAAGGTTCGTCCACCAGTCAGAGTCATTCCATTGACAGCTCTTATTACGTCATCTTTGGTTTGATACGTGTTCAGGTAGAACGTTGGTGTTGGCCTCTCACTGTGTTGAACCACTGACACTCGCACTTTGTCAATCCCAATGTCAAGTGGTTCAATGACTTTAATGATAAAATCCCTGATGTATTCAAAATCTCCACGAACACTTTCTGTGCCATCAATGAGAAAGGCAACATCCCTTTCCCCTCCAGCAGCTGAGGGAAGAAAGAAATCAGTCAACTCTTTATGTACGTCACATTTAATCATTAATATCAACAGAAAGATTAAAAACTCACCAGGTTCATCAGGGAATACGGATGTCACTGTATCTGTATCGCCAACCACTGTTATCAACTTTGGCATGATTGATTCAGCGAGAGCTGGTAAACTAGTGAAGCTTGTTTCATGGTAAGCCAAATCTGGAACAAAGGCAACATTCCTCATTAGCGCTTCATCTGCTTGCCCAGAGCTGACTGTGAAGGTCAAAATACCAGCCAAAGCCAATTTATCGGCTACAGATTTGACCTGATCCTGGGCTGGACCACCGGTGATCAGAACCAACACCTGCTGGACTCCCTGCTTCCTGCGTGAGCCAGTTGATACCCTGAACATGTTGTCAAGGGCATAATTCATAGCAGCTCCTGTATTCAGAACTGAGCCTCCGGAGAGTCTGAGTTGAGAGATTTTATCCACGATCTCTTGCCTGTCGCTGTGACTGTTCAGATAAAATTCCATTTTTGGATGGTCAGCAAACTGCAGGAGACCAATCTGGACTCTTTCAGGACCTATATCCAGCTGGTTGACCACATTGATAATGAAGTCTCTCATGAAAGGAAAGTTACTGCTGCCAATGTAGGTTGAGCCGTCCACAAGGAAGACAATGTCTCTGACCACTATTTGAGTGCGCACTGTTGTTATCACCACCACTAAGAAAAAGCACAAAAACAAAACAAATGATCCTCTTTGTGATACCACTTACATACTTTCAGGCTTTTGAAGATGTAAAACAATTAGTGAAGCACTAATAATTAAGACCAGTACTAAAATGTAGCTTACAAAGCAATCCGTAACACCTTTATATTTTCATTCTGCTTATTGTTTGCGTACACAAGGCTAGCCGTACTCCACAGATCATACGTTTTTATGCGGTCACTTGTGATTTATATTCAGTATCTCAATCAATCGTGTTCAAGGTCAACAACTATTTTAACAATTTTTATAGTTTCAAAACGCATTTGCTTTAAAATCCTTTGAAAGGGGACGAGTGATGGTGGCATTTTAGGCAACTGAATGCTTCCATAACAAGATCAGTATCAAATGAAGTATTAAAAAAAGGTATCAAACTATGTCATCCGTATTGCTTACAGGTACAGTTATCTTTTTTTTTTTTAAACAATACTTATTTCTTTATTCTTTATGTTAATTCTCTGCTGAAGTTGATTTATGTGTAAGTATTAACTTGTTTTGATCATGTAAAACATGGTGCAAGTCATCACTTAGTTACATTAACATTATTTACTCAAATTGTGTTCAGCATTTCAACTTTCAACACATTTTGCGCAATTCTCAGAGCTATTAATGGTCAGAATCCAGTCTTTATGAATATGTACTTATTTTGTTCATTTAATTATTATTAAAAACGTACCTGGTTCTGTGGGTTGTTCAGTCACCACCACCCCAGCTAGAGTGGAGAGCGCATCAACTATGGCCTTTGGGTTGCGAATCAATTGCCGAAAGTCCCTCATATAGAATGCAACGCTGTCAGCAAAGGCTATCTGCTGCAGCTCCGGCACCTCCGCCGTTTTGGAGCCTGCAGCGAGAGTCAACACGCCCAGTCTCTGCAGGGCCAAAGCTGGTCCTACCACACTGTCACTGGACTTTTTACTGGTCAACAGCAGTAAAACCTGGGGTATCCCCTGGTTCATACGACTGCCCTTCTCAGGCCGCAGCATATTCGTCCGCACAAAGTCCAAGGCTGCTCCAATGTTAACGGTCTGTCCAGGTTTTGGTTTAATAGAGCTCAAAGCCGCAGTTAATTCCTCCCTGGATCCATAGGAGTTGAGATCTATATCAAGTCGAGGGGCATTGCCGAACTGGGCCACGCCTACTTGAACTTGGTCTTGGCCAATCGGCATGATTTCCACAAACCGCTTGATGAATTCACGCACAGAATTGATGATCGTTGCACCCATTGTACTATCGATTAGGAAAATGATGTCTCTTTTTCCAACTGCCAAAACTGAAAAGAAAAGAAAAGACATTAATAAGAGAATACTGGTGCATTCCCAACACGTTATACATAATACATATTTTAGGTCTGAAGTATAATAAAAGCCTAACAAGTATAGTCTGTTAACTAACATTGAGAAGAAGAAAAAAAGCTGTGTATTTTCATAAATATGAATTAAGATTTGAAATCAAAATCAAACAAGAGCGTTTTTTTATTTGATGTTTTGACCAATGCCGATGGACAAGATCTGTTTTAAAGAAAGCATAAATCAAGCTTAGAATACAAAAGGTGGTTTTAAGTCTTATTATGGATTAATTAATCAAATGAAATTAAAACATACATATATATTGGTGATAGCCGATTTTGATGTCTTTGTCGTTTAGACTGTCCACACAATTTTACAAAGCCTAATATACGTGGGAGATTTATTTGAACGTGTTTTTTCTCACCATTGTCATATTGCTGGAAATGTCTCTTTGTTATTGTAAATCAACAACAACGGTATTAAGCAGGAAGCATTTTGCACTCATCATTATTTACTTAATGAATCCCTTTTTATCGCAGAAACGTATAACTTCAAACTGTTTAAGCTCTATCGAATAATATATTTTAGTGGCTAGTGTAATGTCAAAACCTATTCTTAAAGTCCATCCAGCTTTATTTTTTAAACATTGTCTTGGTTCTCTTTACAATTGGTTAAATTAACTTTGTGGATTTGGAACATTTGCTGTAGCTTAGTGACATTTTGAAGACAGAACATTTAGATAAGCTTCAATGTATTACTTTGAATGTGTTTTTACCATCTATGTATATCTTACCTTGCACTTTGTATTACATTTATTGTGAACTCGACAGGGTTTTTTGTATTTTGTACCCTTCCAAAACCCCAATGCCTTGCCAACATTTACAGAGAAGTTACATACCTTCTGTGAACTCATTCTGAACTATAATGGTGCGCTGGACCACCCCGTTAACGTACGGGAGCAGCTGGTCACCCATGCTGGCTACTGCTCTGAAATCAGGGGCTGACAGGACAAAAGTCTTATCTGTAGCAACTGTTTCCAGATCAGCAGAAGCCGCGTCCCCAACCGAAGCGCCGAATGTGATAACACCGGCCCTCTTAAGGGCCCGGTCCCCGGCACCAGTATCATCTGTGGATGGCCCAGCACTGATAACGATCAACATCTGGGGCACACTCTCGTCTGCCCTGCCCCCAGCTGATTGGCTCAAAAGGCTCTCGGCCACTTCCTCCAGGGCGGCCCCCAAGTTAGACTCATCACCCCCTGAGTAGGCAAGGCCCTTCACCGCTTCCACGACTGCTGACTTGCTGTCAAAACTATTTAGATAGAACTTTATATCTGGGTCGACGCTGTACAGGACCAAAGCAACCCGAATAGTGTCCCTGCCCACATCGAGGCGCTCAATGATTCTCAAAGCCAAATCACGCACATAGGGGAAGTTTGCCGCTCCAACGTTCTCTGATCCATCAATTAAGAGTATTAGGTCAGCTGACTCTTGTGCTTTAAGGAGAGAGAGAGAACACAAAACAAAATGGAACTTGTGAAGGTGTTAACATGGTGAGACAGGGACAAAGAATCCAACAAAGAAGTGTTGCTAGCATTTGTCAAGTAACATTTAGTGAACAAATCAATCAAACATTGCAAAAACATCATACTGCATGTAGGCTGAACCAAGGAGACCCCCCCCCCCGTTACTTTGTCATTATCAAACCAGTGGGATATGATGAGTTTATTTAATTCTTCACATTCTGTATGT
The DNA here is from genome assembly GCF_902827115.2 of Pseudochaenichthys georgianus. Taxonomy (NCBI): domain Eukaryota; kingdom Metazoa; phylum Chordata; class Actinopteri; order Perciformes; family Channichthyidae; genus Pseudochaenichthys; species Pseudochaenichthys georgianus. The sequence goes on from NC_047523.1 coordinate 1,597,648, forward strand.
GGCTAAAAACTTTTTTTTATAGCAAATCAGCAGCAATTACAGTTTAAGAGACATCTGATTTCCTTCAATAAAGTACAACTAAATGGTCCGTTGCTGATGAAGCTCAAAGTGTCAAAAAACACATGATGAACTCATCACTAATATCGTTTGCCCGTTACTCAATGTAATCCCCAGAACGTGTTGTAAGCAGTTTTAGGTTGGTAGACTTTAATGTTAAAGTTCTGGTGGTTTTATTCTGTACCCAGGACATGATTCCTGACTTCTGGAAAAGAAGCCTTGCTGGTCAGTCTTTTATTGGCACTTTGAGCAACGGCCAAATGCCATCTAGTTCAATTATTTTAGAGAATAGTATTTCATATGGCTGATAACTGCAACACCGGGCAACTAACAAATAATCTAGATTGAGGAATAAAAAAATATGTAATTTTGACGTGTAGGATTGTTAAATTACTGATTAAATGTAACTTTTATGATAATTTTTGATTATAAAAGATTGCAAAGGGACAAGAACCAAAACATCTATAAATGATCAGACATTTTTTGGAAGTCAGAACAAAATAAATTAAGAATCGAAGGGTAGTATTACAACCTCATGTCTAAAGGAGGAGGATATTCTGTGTGATGTGTCCCTTCTATCATCTCCATTGTGTTCAGCCACCCCATGCAGACTCTTGTTATGGACCTCAGGTAAAGTGACCAGTCATGACCCTGTGGCATATCCTTGGTGCCTACAAGTTTACAGTACTTGAGAATATTGTACATGATTTAATATAAATTAGTATACATTTGTATATAAGAGATGTTTTCAATTGATTTTATTAGGAATCATGTATGATTGTCAGTATGGTTATCTATTGTTACGTATCATTTCTACCTAACACATATTCTCAAAGTACTTCTGTAGGTCAAGGATGAGTCCGAGCAGGTTCATCTCTGTTTAAAATACACAACATGAACATATCTTACACAGATAGCCATTGTGACGGATAAAAACAAACATAAGGCAGGACACATAAGCAGTGGTGCATGGTTAGCTATTGTTAAAAGCTCATTGGTTGATTTTGAGATATGATGTCATCCTGGAGTCCATTTTCTTCAACGGTTTTTCTGGGCAGCAAAAAGTCTGAGGTGTCAGTATTTAAATGTAACAATTGTATTTCCTACTCTCTGTATTGTGTCCCTTAACCCAAAACTGTGTTGAATACAAAAAGGCTTTATCTTAAAAAAGGTGTTTGATGCCAACACATAACATATAACATACATATATACCAGGTTTTAAAGCACCTGGAAAGATGTTTCCCTTTGCTTATATATGTTTTTCTCAAGCCATGCTCATTATGTCTTTGCACAGGCATATGTATCAGTTTACACTCCAATTGAAGATGCCGTAGGAATATCAATCACATGCGGTTCTTATTGTGATTCTTAAAGCATTAGGGACATATTAAGTGTGATAAGACAAAACAAGTGTTGTTAATTCCGCAGTCGGATGGTGAAAGGTTATTGTGGTTAAACATATTGATTGTGTTAATAATCAAATCCAGTCACGGCCACATATGCAGCAGCTTCGTCCTGCACATGTAGACATATTAGTAATGGTAGTGACACTGGTCCCATTTCATTACCTGTCCCTCCTCCAGCCAGCCCAAGGGGGCCTCGTTTGCCACAGGACCCCCCACCCACCCCGAGCGTGTCACTGCGTCGCAAAGCCCTACTACTAAATCTTGAGTTATATTTCGTGAAGTCATAAAAGTGTCTACACTGAATACATGAGTGTTGTGGGGCTGGCTCCCCATATCCCTGAGTCAACCGCATCCTGAACTCCAACCGCCAACACCTCCACGCCGGCCAGCCGCAGCACCTGGGCCGGCTCCACTACGTAATCCTGGGACAGGCCGTCTGTCAACACCACCACCACCTGGGCCGCACCATCGGCTGAGCGGCTGCCAGAAGCGCTGGTGAACTGTGTGCGGATCAGATAATCCAGGCTGAAGCCGGTCCGGGCCTGACAGCATCATTCTGCTTTGTTTATCAAGGGCATCTAACTGGAATTCTAACACCCACGAGGCCTCTACATGTTGTACAATATTGAGAAACACATTTTGAATTCAAATGTATTTAATTCTCACAATGATTAATATTTAGTAGGGATGTAACGATATACCAAATATCGCGGTAAATAAACGTCCCAATACCGTCATGAGATTGACAAAATCTACTGCGATTTTTTTTTTATTATTAATTTTTTTTTTTAAAACACTTTTTTTGTTTTAAACCTTTATTTAACCAGGTGGTCCCATTGAGATCATCGATCTCTTTTTCAAGAGAGTCCTGTCCAACATGGCAGCAAGTAGGTTACAACATGAAGATAAAACAACAGAACACAAAAGGACATCGTATTTACAGGGCTACATGTACACACCTAGAGACATTGACAAGTACCAACAGTATATGTATATCTCGCCCTGTCAATAAGCCTCACCTTCTTGGCAAAAACTGTATTGTTTTTGAAGTGGTGGAGAGACAATGCACAGTTTGACCCACTGCTGTCACCCATGGCCAAAGCATATCTCTCCGTCCCACTGAGGTGGCGTTTTTCACTGTCCGTCATTTTGACAGACAGGATCGTAAAATGTCCGTCATAATCCCTTATTACCCGTCGGGTCTGAACAGTTCAACGGGGGGGGGGGGGGTGTTATGCCGTGTGTGCATGCACCTCGCGGGAGCGCACACGGCGTACGGTACGTCCACACAGCAGCTTTTCAAAAATCTTGAAAATCTTGGATCTGGGCGTGTCTGACAGCTTGGGGATTTTTTGCGAGCAATGCGACCAACAACCAATCACATGAATCTCCCGCCCCCGACATACAAAGCAAAAAAACCCGGGGATTTTATGCGAGCAATATATATATATATATAAACTCCCCAAACAGGCGAAAACCTACCAGTTTCACCCACTGTCTCTGCCACCTCCCTCCATGCCTGGTTCCTCCGGTTTGTATCCCGTTAATAGTTCTGGTCGTAAAGAACCGGGTGATTTGCTACCGTAATTTCTCGTTTGGAATATGAGGAAATGAACTGCGGTCTGGTTCTCCCTGCTTACACGCGGTTTGATTGGCTAGCGCTTCTACTGTCAGATTTGCATAAACGTGTTTGATTGGCTGGCGCTTCCAGCTCAGCTTCAAAAGTTGAACATTGCTCAACTTTTGAATCCTGGAGATCCTGGACATCCTGGAAATCTTCGCTTCGCTTCCCCACAATGCAGTTTGGCGAAAAGCGAGGCAAAATGACGTCATCCCCATTCAAAGTCAATGGGCAGAGAAGCGTTGGAAGCGGTGGAAGTTGCTTCTGAAGCTGCTGTGTGGACGTACCGTTACGCAAAACCTCCCAGACATGTGTTGATCTTTACGGCAAAGTACGGTTTGGAAACTATATCATTTCCTTTTGGAGGGCATGCATAACACGGCATAACACCAGAGCCTCGCTGCGGGGAAACGTTGGCGCTGTTCCGAGTTTGTTCTAATCTGAGACTGCTTTCAGATTTTTCCGTCATTGATAAATTAAATATTCGGTTAAGGCGACCACTGCTGTCCCAGCAACATCAGTACCAAGCGAGAGAGTTGTTTCCAGAGCAGGGGATATTGTAAACGCCCAAACATCCCAGCTTATAAATACCTGGAAATGTGGACATTCTCATATTCCTAAAAACCTGTCTGATGATGCTGAGTGAGTGACTCGTGAGTTTGAGTTGAGTTACTTGAAAACTAAAGTGAAACTTGATTTATTTTATTGCAGGGTCTGATTATTAAATGTCCTTGTTTATTTGTGAGATTCAGTGGCACAAAGAAAATGCCTACTTTGTTTGGTAGTAGGCTACGATAGGTACAAACACACTGGTGTTCTTGTTCCAGTCTGTTACTGTCACTTTGTTTTTGACACTTTAAAATACTGCTATCCTCCTAACATGCTGTACAAATCTGATGTGTTATGTAATAAAGAAACATTTTCCATTTTCTTTATTATTCAATATCGCGATAAATACCGTACCGTGTACTTGTTATCGCGATATTATCGTACCGTGAGTTTTTGGTATCGTTACATCCCTAATATTTAGAAAACAACGCTCATTAGAAAAGTGTTGTAACAACATTCATGGGTTTTTCTGAAGCAATTCATTTCGGAATATATGAACTGGTGCAGATCATTTAATTTGAGATGAGCAAACATGACAATGACCAAGCAGACAGATGATCTGACTGCGGCTGAGATGATTTACATGGACTTACCTTCCTGAGCCTCAAGGTTGGGGAGGAGTCCTCCAAACAGGACGCCCAAGAGGACACAGAGCGGGACCACCTGATGCCCCCTCATCTTCTAGCACCTAAACAGCAAAGGGGACGCCTGGGAAATCAGAAGCAAACATGATATGAATCTTAAACAATAGCCACAAAAACTGCTTTTGTAAATTATTATTATAATATTATTTTCACTGCGTTTATTAAGCATTATGAACTCAAACTGCTTTTAGCACCGTAGGATTAGTTAGAAGCAATCATACTTATTCAGAATGCTTTAAAACAAAAGATTACCTTTTTTAATTGTGTTATGGTATCATAATTATTTCTGGCTAACCGACATTTTCGTTGCAAGCATATTATGAAAAAAGACTACTTATAATACTTTGTAATAGTATGCTGCATATCTTAAATGATTATAAAGTGTTTTTGAAATTGTATATTGTAGTACACTTTGATCCTCAGTGAGTGACAAGTAATTATGAAGCATTAGGATATCTGACCTTTTTTTTCAAATGCTTTATGATGTGTTGATTTTTTTTATATAGCAATATCAGTATTAATTAGTGCTTATAACTATAACTGTACAGGGCTGTAAGCATATTACAACGCATATATCCATAGGTTTGTTTAAAACAAATCCGTCATAAAAACTAAGCTTCCCTTTACCATACTTCCACATACTTCTGGAGTGGTTTGGTGTCACGGCTTTGGGATAGGGATATGCTACTACAACAGTTGTGCTTTTCGATACACTGCTTCTGGAAAAGTAACACACAACATTAAGTAACATTTTTGGCCTGGAGTGCAACATCTAATCTTGACACACCACACATCTCCTGTCGGTATTTGCAAGTGTTACCATGTCCTTATTGAGTCACACTGTGATAAGCTTTTTTCACTTTAACAAGAAAGCATGTCCATTCTACTAAAGTTTGAAAACATGGTATAAAGTGCGCTTTTTGGTTTTGGTTTGTAAGTGAGGGAGCTGAAGCAAGCGATGGCCTATCAGAAAGCTGTGGTGATAAAAAAGCTACCAGCCAATGTGCTTTAGTTATTAACTTTGCTTGGCAAAGACTTGATTTTCCAACTCACAAAGTAAACTGTTTTTAAGAGGGGAGTTGGAATGGAAAGTCCAGTTTTACAGCCGGGTGTGTGTTTGCTTTTCACTCAGATTTCCCCTCATTGTGATGTTAAGCATTGTCACAGGAAATGAAGGGAAGGTCCCAAATGGATCGCTACCGAGAAAGTATGCATACCTGTGAATGTTTCAGTTTTTTGTACATAATTATTTAGCCATGAATATTTCAAACATCTAATCTATCTCTTACCCAAATAGGATTCTATTCTGTGTAACCTTCCATTTCAAGTTGCAAACAAAAAAGACCTCATCAGACATCTGCTTTAAAAAACAAACAAACACACACACACACACACACACACACACACACACACACACACACACACACACACACACACACACACACACACACACACACACACACACACACACACACACACACACACACACACACACACACACACACACACACACACACACACACACACACACACACACACACACACACTCACTCATCATGTCCTAGTTATAAAATCGGATCTTGATAGATATGGTGATTCACATGTTGACACTATGTACTTAAAGACTCTGAACGTTCCCCAAGTGAACACGATCACTCTAACCCTAACCCTAATCAATACCCTTGCCACAAACATCCATTTTAGAAGTAAGGATATACTTCCTCCATCACTAGGTCAACACCTCATGCTGGTCCTCACAAAGATAGAAAGTCAAGAGGACACAGACACACATACACACCTATTACATTTCCCACCACCCTGAGGTGATAATGTGTGTCGCGGCCCAAGAGCAGCCAGAGAAATTACATTTTAATTACACTGAAGTCAACTTAAAACTGTAAAACGCTGATCTCAGAATACCAAGAGCCACTTAAATGAACCCAAACACAAAGTGAGTGGTTGACTCACCCCTTCTCTCTGACATTTGGAAAGATTTACACCCAAGCATGTTAAGAATGATATATAACATAAAAGGGGGGAGGGGGTTAGGGTTAGGGAGGTAAGCAGCCCTCAGCGTCCCAGAGGAGCCTCTCTAAAGCCTCCACACACCAAACTGACACCAAAGAACACGTCCCGACGGAACGTCGCCTCGCGTCTCTGCGTCTTGGCCATGTGTCGCTCTGGAACACACCGCAAAGACTTCAGCCGACGGCCAAGTAGCACGTACGAACTGTGCATGCGTGAGTGGCAATAACTCTCCTTACCAGCAGGCGGCGGTAGTGTGTATACGTCATTCAAAAGAGGCAACAACCGGAAGGCAGATAATCGAGAGAAGAAGAACAGACTGCGTGATATAAACAAACAACAAATATCGTGCGTTCCATTTTCACTCTACAGCGAGAAGCTCACGGGGCTTTCCCGAACCTGAGTCGAGAACTGGAGTTAAATGGAATCTCACATTTGCCTTATTAATAGTTTGTTTGGGTCCCTCACTTCCGATTCGCTTCTTCTGAGTAGGGCGACAAGTCGCTCATCGACGCTAAGCGTTGTGTCGCCCCACTCAGATTGGTGTGTACTGCACCGTCGTGCACGTCGTGCACCGTTGTGTCTTTTCGGCCGTGCCGACACCTTCCGCCAGAGTGATTTCTTCGGCCGACGGCCCCCCGATTCATCATGTCGAATCGGGGGGCCGTCGGCCAAAGAAATCACTCTGATTGGCTGTTCAGCTTAGCGAATCAGTGCATGAGAAGCTAAACTGAAGTGAGGGACCCAAACAAACTATTAAGAAGGCAAACACAGTCTGTCTTCCGGATGTTGCCTCTTTTGAATGACGAATACACACTACCGCCACCTGCTGGTACGGAGAGTTATTGCCACTCACGCATGGGCAGTTCGTACATGCCTTGGCCGTCGGCTGAAGTCTTCGCGGTGTGTTCCAGTGCGACACATGGCCAAGACGCAGAGACGTGAGGCGACGTTCCGTCGGGATGTGTTCTTTGGTGTTCGTTGGTGTCAGTTTGGTGTGTGGAGGCTTTAACAGGTAGCGTGCCTGCTGGAGGTCACACAGCGTAGCCTCAGCACTAATGAGTGCACAGTAAAAAAGGGGAATTTAGGTAGTTTACTATACCTCTACTTTATTGGCATTAAAACCGTGCATGTATAATGAAAGAAGATGGTGTCATGGCGGCTCAACCGTGACAACACAGGGGGAAATGCCCTCCAGTGGAAATTGCAGGTACACACATGTTTTCTTCTATCTTGAATCATGAGCTTATTTCATGGAATATAACTAACCCACAAAGCTACAGTAAAGCAATGTTGTGAGAAGAGAAAACTGAGGAGCGGAAAGTAGGATTTTTTTTTTTCAATGATATCCCTTATAATTTGTGCTTTCTCTGATGAAACCCAGCAATAATTAAAAAAAATATGCTGTCTATGGTGAGTTTGAACCTCTTATGACAAGCTGTAGGCAGACTCAGTGTTGCTGTTAGAGTATAAACAACACACATATGATCAAGAATGCTCAAGGGTACCCCCCCACCCAGATGTATCCTGCAGGTCCAGGGATCTGGAACACTGTTTTCCTAAACTGTAAGTTTCCTCCAACATTGCCCCAGAGAATACCAGGAGAAACTTTGCCAGTAATATAAAGCCAACAAAATGAAGTCTGGCACACAGTTAGCTTCTGCACAGTTAGCTAATCACTGCAGCAATTTAAAACATAAACTAGGAGAGAGGAATCATGCTAAACTGATCATTCTTACTTTGCCTTGTGTCTGATTCTTTATCTGGGCCAACAATGCATACCGATATCATTAACTCTCAGTTGTGAACATGTGCCTGTCTCCTGTGGATTATGTATCTTGCCAAATGCACACTTCAATCCAATTGAAATTAAAATACGTTTTGCTGTGGAGTCAAAGAGACCCTTTCACAGGGATAAGAAAACCTAGGTCAGCGAGGCTTGATTCAAGCAATCCACAGCAGTAATGAATTATAAACACATGGCTGTCATATTTAATGCAACAAAGCAGACGTTGAGTTTGTTGGAGTCGCTGTCTTTACACTTGCTGCGTCTGCTGTTTATGCACACAGCACTTTGCAGATGCCAAATAAACTCCAAACAATAACATGCATGCTTACTTTGTAAACAGTCTCATCCAAAAGCACCGACTAAATACAACTTTGCAAACAGCTTTAGGAATTCAGAAAAGGACTGAGGGGAGTTACTGTACTTCAAACAGAAAACTGCAGCGTGTTGCATCACATATGTGTTTCCAAAGGGAAATGGGTAGGGTCATTCTAAAAGCCTGAGCAGATTGTGAGGATTCCACATCCGACAAACACGTTCAGTGCTTGGAGAATATTGAAGTGTAAAACAAGCTGCAGATATATCCCTTTAGTCCCCATTGCTGTCACTATCCAGACAGAAGACCTACATGTAAGCTCTCTTGGACACTGCAGCAGATGGTTGTGTTCTCCACTCATGGTCATGTGATTTCAGGTCACTCAAAAGCCACTGCAGAGAGTGCCAGGCCTGGCCAGAGTGTCAACACCAAGGCTTCCCCGCAGCGCCCCAGAGGAAAACACAGCAGCACAGAGGAGTCCTGTTCTCTCTGATACCAGCAGCCAACACAATGACAGCATGGAACTTACACAAAAGTGACACAATCATTTATTACCGTTTGGGACTTTAAAGTTCTTATGGCAAAACGTTACCGAACAGCCTTCATGTGTATGGCATCCTTTTTGATCTTCACCAACTCCTGAACACCCGTCTCTTTAGCTGCTGAAGGCTCTTTAAGCTGTCAGCTGTTTGGGATTGATCAGAGTCTTCACCCGTGTTGGAAGAAGTACTCACATCTTTCACAAATGCTATGGTCTTAAAATATTCCACTAAGCAAACGTCGTGATTTTAAAATTCTTCTTCAGTATAAGTTAAAAAAAAGATAGCATCAAAATATACTTAAAGTACAAAAAGTTAAACTACTCATTCTACCCAATGACCCGTTTCAGAATAATATAAAGTACTGAAGTATTATCACATACATGTAGTTCAGGTATGAACAATGAAAATACTCGTTATGCAGAAAGTGTCTTTTCACATATATTATCATGGTTATTATATCATTCTGTTTTGGTAAGAGCCTTAAGTGTAGTAGTTTAAGATAATGTACATACTGTGTAGGTCAGTAGTACAGTATGGCATTATATCATATCAGCATACAGCATATGTGTTATTATGTGTACAAAGTAACTAGTAACTGTAAGTATTCAAATAAATGTAGTAGAATAAATAGTACGAGATACACCGCTGAAATGTAGTGGAGTAGAAGAATAATGTAGCGGTAAATGGAAATAGTTAATTATTCCATTATTAATAAACAACGTGTGTGAGCGAACTCACACGTTGTACAAAAGAACACTAAAGTAATTTGATCTGAAAGGCAGAGTGAGGTAGATTATCCAAACAAAGAAATGGATAGACTCACACAAAAACAATCCCTCTCCATCACCAGAAGTGTGTACTTGGATTACTAACGTTGCTGCTAGAGACGGTTCTAGGCCACAACCTCTATGACAACATGGTCACCAGGTGCTGGCCGTAAGCAAGCACCCGAGAGGAAGCGACCACAATGTGCACCAAATGTGGACAACACTCATTCCAAGATGAGAGGACATCTGAGGTTATCTTTCCCCGCTGGGGGGAGGGGCCGGCTTTGTATGTTGCTATGCACCGAATCCGAACTGCATCGTTCCAAACTTTAATCCATATATTTGAAATTATTAGGTAAAGTTTTTGTTTGTAAAAGAATGAAACTGACAGTAGTAACAAGTACTGTACCAGTCTTTTCTAAATGTGTGCCTTTTTATGCTGAGTCATCATTGAATCTTTTTGTGTAATCCAGTCACCCCCCACAGTGACATGTGTTTAAGTAGTGAGCAGTGAATGTTATACAGTAAGGACACCATACTGCTCTGTGTACATATACACAACATCTTCAGTGGTTTTATTTACAGTTACAGCTGTCAGCTTGCAAGACAGACTCTGCCTGAGCACAGCAGTGTGCATCTGGACCTCACACACTCATTTATAGCAAAGACCACACACACACACACACACACACACACACACACACACACACACACACACACACACACACACACACACACACACACACACACACACACACACACACACACACACACACACACACACACACACACACACACACACACACACACACACACACACACACACACACACACACACACACACTCATAAACATGCGTATACATAAACACACTCACACTAGCTCACAGCACAACATTCCATCAGCACCAGGACAGATGCCATGTCAGTATGTGTGTGTGTCACCAGCTACAGCGCGCAGACCTGCTCGGATGGGAAACGAGGCGTGGCTCAGTCACCCAACATGTCCATGTGCACAACGTGGTGCTGCCATTGGCTGACATGACCAGCGTGTAGCATTCAGGTGTACACATTTGCAGAAATATAAAATGGGTTTTGTCAGTGTCTATTTGTATTCTGATACTAATTACCCCTTGTGTTCTATAGGTTGAGCTAAGTCACTTTAAATGTCCCCTTTGCATGACTATGGGAGGTTAGTTTGTTCATTTAGTTTCTGTTGACCTCTTCTATTGGTCTAGTTAGTAAAAGTATTGGGTTATAATGTTTTTTTTAAATGTTTTGAGTGAAGAAAAAACCCCGTTTCTTTAAACATCTCCTGTGTGCTTGGCCCTGACGCCGGAGATGTGTGGTTTCTAAACAGCGCAGTGAATGTCTTGCCACATTCTGCCTGACTCTGTTGTGATATTGTTTATGAATGATGTTACACATCAAGCTTACTCGTGCAAAGGACTGTCGTGCACAGTTTACATCAAGCAGTTGGAATGTGTTTCATAGAAGCCTAGTGTGAGATCGCACACTGCGCTCTGCTCAGTAGTACTGTCTAATTGGCTGAACTTCAGCAGATACTTTATTACCGACTGACATCTTGTACATATCAATTATAATGTCAACAACTGCTATATAGCTCAGTATGTATACATACATTCCAAATACATGTTTTTGTTATGCATGGCATCTCTTTGCAAACTTTAACAAATGTTAAGTGGAGAAATCATTGAAGTCACATGGGGCTCAAACCTTAGGCCGGGGGGCCTGCAGACCCAATCCGTGCTTCAACTGACCGATGTGACGTGACATGTGTGGCACCGATGAGAAGAGGATCAATGACTGAGTTAAAGAGGGAGAGGGGGGGGGGCGCTGTGGGCAGTCCCACACAGCTGGAGTGCATTAGTCCCTGTGACACCGAGCAGATGTGTGTTCTCGCCCCAGGGCCAAGATACTGTAATCCTGCAGGTCCAGCTCAGGGAGTTAAGGTCCTGTTCTGGAACTCATTTCCAAAACCTATTCCCTATAACACACGTTAGCCAACTTGGGTCGTATCACCTTCACCAATCAACACTCTACAATGACTGAATGCAGTATTCTCTGAGATAAGACCTTTCTGAAGAAGGTTCCAACCTTCCAGACATCTGCCTGCATGCTGGAGAAAGGACACGAGCTGGAGAGAGTGCAGTAGTCATACAACACACTAATGCTGATTTATATATTTCTGTCCAAACATCCTTCTTCAGAATCCTCCCGGTGCGGCTCTGCCAATAATATATCAGCCACGAGCTTCCAACGGCCGCATCGTCGTAACACTGATAGTAAATTATGTGAAAATATTTCAAACAAATCAAACGACTTCTGAAGCGCACACACGTTTCCAAGTTTGGATTTTGAGCCATTACCAAGATGCTCTCTGTCTCACAGCAACGGGCCACGTGCAAACACAACACTGTGTGAAGGTCATGAGAGTTAATCCCAATGTCATTTCATTATACTGTGCCACTCCCCATGCACACATGCAGCGCCCCCACAGCTGAACTCGCTGAGCGGCTCGCACAGTGTGTCGGGGAAGATTGATGGCTCCACCTGGTTTGTTTCACAGCGCAGCCCACCACCAACCCGCCCCACCCACTCTGTCCAGTGGAAGACACATTCCTCAAGGTTCTCCAGGTTCTTCTGGCCCGTATTGTGGAAACTATACTTCACACTTTTCCAGCGCTGCACTGGTGTCAGCGAGGGTGTGGTTTCAGGCTCTAGCTGCAGTGGAAACATGTAACAATCCAACGGCTCCTCCGTACAGCTCACATGTGGAAGTGGACATCTCTAACGTTCCCCAATAAGACTCAATGAAAGGACCAATAATGAGACGGTGCTCAAAAGATAATTAATGAAATGTCTCTTCACATAAAATACAGCTTACACGGCAGGTGTCTGTTGCGTTACGCCATGCTTCCAAGCACACATTCTACAAGAGAAAGCGCATCATACATCGACACTACTCGTATCTCTAAGATAGATGGATAGATTCAACGTATTGTCATTACCCAGTACAGGTACCACGTAACACAACGGTTTCTCTGCATTGACCCGTCCTAGTGTGAGGAGCAGTGGGCTGCCCGGGGAGCCGTGTGGGGAACGGTGCCTTGCTCAGGGACACCTCGGTAGCACTTGATCTTTCCGGGACTTGAACTGGTGACCTTCCAGTTGCCAGGCCAAGTCCCTATGGACTTCGCCACCACCGCCCATAACACTGATCTGGGATCCCAGTCAGGACTTTAGATGTAGCACATTAAAGATTTAAACTACTTGTTTTAGTAGATTAGGCTTTCCCCAACCCACGACCTTCAGAAGAAGAGAAACATGTACAGAGTTCTGAAGAGAAAAGAGTATACACTCCACACGCTCTGCTGAGGTCTCTCGCTTCCCCCTCATTGTGGCTCACCTCTTGGCCTTGCAGCACCCTCAGCACTAAAGTACAGGGTTCAGGCATGCTGCTGAACGCACGCCGTCTGGTATGTATCACCTATGAGCCAAGGGTTCAGGGCATGACACCAACCGAGCTACATGTTATGACTAGAAACGTTGCTGTGGTCAATAAACTATTTACATTCAACAAAGAGTGCAAACAAGGTCAGTCCTTACAGAAATAAAGCAAGCATGCATTTCTCAAAGGGAAAGCCGGAACCTTGTTCTGCAAGAGAGATGTAAATCACATATCTAAAACTTACCCTGAGCCGAAGCTGTACTCCACTGGATTTGTTTTTGAAGAAAAATGAAAGTCAGTTATATGAAATGACTGCAAGCTGGACTCTTGGTCATTATCCTCCTGGAGAATTCCCCTTTGCTGGCTTTTCCAGCACCTCCCAGAGGAAGGAGGCTGAGCAGAGTGGTGATAAGGTCACTGATAAGAGATGAGCAGAGAGAGGGTCCTGAGAGAAGGGACGAAAGGTCAGAGACAGAAAGAGACAGACACTCTCCCGGCTGCAAACCAGAGGAACTGTGCTGCTGAGATCAAGGCTGGGAAGGGACACACGTTCAAACTGTTGGACTTCTACCACCTCTTTCTTCCTCCTCCCACTGAGAGAGAAAAAAGAAAAAGAGGAAGGAGAGGGTGAGCGGGAGGGAGAAAGAAGTAAATGCAAACCAGACACATAGCCCTGTTTGGTCTGGATGTGAGCACTGGGTAGGATGATGTCACTCATCTGGAGCAGGACTTTCCTCTTAGCTTGTCCTACTTTCTGCATGTAGCCCCCTCGGCGTCTTTGGGGTCCTTGTTCCAACATTCTAGCAATTTGGATGTACATTGCTAAAAACAAGACGTTATGGTGTATCAACAGCTGACACATGATGGAAAGATATCTCACCAAATGAAAGCAATGTACACACACGCACACATCTCACAAAGGAAAGTGTACTGGCTGAGGGTGGACGTGTGAATGCATGAGAGGAGGAGTGAGCGGAAAGTGGCATGAATGTAGTTTTTTGTAGAGTGATAAATCCACCTGTTACAGATGTCTTAGAGAGACAACACATCACTCCATAGGCATAGGAGTCTATGAGAGAGTAGCATCCAAACCGCATGCTACACATAAGCCTTGTTTGAAAGATGCAGAGTGTTCAAGCTGGGGGGAATTACTACAGGAAGGATACTTTGAAACTACAGCATTCATTCTCCAACGTGGTGCTGATGTGTTGCCAGAGCAGCTCAGGATGCAAAGTAAGACATCATGTATAAGGGACTTGTTAAAGATCGTCCTCAGTGAGGAGCCTCGTAGTGAGTAGTACCTACGAGTACTTTGCTGAATCCTATGAGGGGCCGTACAGGCCGTAATTCATACTGTCCTCTCACACACATACATTCTCCTTTCACATACATATATTGTCTTCACACAAACATACATTCTCCTTTTACATACATATATTCTCCTCACACATGCATATTATAAAATGTATGTATGTAAAAGCAGAATGTATGTGCGTGAGAGGACCAGTATGAATGAATGCCTGTACGGCCCCTCATAGAACCCTGCAGACCCCTCAGCTCAAAGGAGCGTTTTCGACCCTTAAAGCACATTGATTTGAGAATGCTTTAAAGTCTGTACATCTTGTGTTTCTGTGTATTCTACGACCAGCAGCAGGCAGCTGTTTCCACTGAGAACTCCTCTGGCAAACCAACCTGTTCTCATCCTGACTCGTCATGCATGGTGTCACCTTGTGAGGCTCTGAGTAGCTCTCTGTGTTCAACTATGATGCTCTTCCACCCCCACCGCTTTTGACATTTGCAGAACTTTTTTGAACTAAAAAATAACCCAACACTTATGGTCCCCATGACCTAAGATGTTATATTACCCACACAACCACCTGGACCTCCTCCATGGACCCACTGTAGACCACCTGCTGGCACCAAACGGCAGACAGACACCGCAACTATCCCTTTCACATAAAAGAGCACTTAACAGCTCATTTATCTCAGGAGTCCAAACCAGAGTTCAAAGGAAAGTGAATACATGAGAACAATGCCATGTTGTCTTTCTCTCTTTTATACAGATCATTGCAGCATTACCCATAATCCCTTCTGTTTCTGCCCTGTTTCCAAAGTGCTGATTCTCTGTCTGTTACTTTAGATGAAAACAAGGAGCCCCTCCCCACGCCCCTCTGAGAGACATTTAGTTACAAAGAACTCAATGGTGCTCTAGGAGGAGATGCAGGTGATAAGGGGGGAGGGAGTTGCCTTGGTTGCTGATTGGCTAATGGTTACACACAGGGCCGGCCCTTGGCATAGGCAGTATAGGCGAATGCTAAGGGCGCATCAACCCATCGGGGGCGCCGAAAATGGTGGAAAAAAAAAAAAAAGTTAGAAATTAAAAATATATATATATTTTTTTATTTCATAACCAATTTCCCGATTTTGGATCAACAAAGTACATCTTATCATCTTAAACTAACAGAACTATGCCTATATTGCGTGCAGCACCAATAAACAATGGCGCACCTGTGACGTTTAGATACTACTGGGACCCCAAAGCAGAGACTGACAAAAATAAAGTTTCAAAAAGTTTAATAAACAAGGTAATCCAAGGCAGGTACTGACGACAGGGAGCTTGGCTGGCCGTAGTAAACCAAAAACAAAGCTGCGGAAAAACGTTTCCGACCAAAACTCAAAAAGAACTCCTAAACCAACTACAACAGACTCCAGGCTGCAGAAAGGCACTCCGGACCGCGGGACAGCATGAAAGATACTCTGGCAGAGAAGTGAGGTGAGGGCCAGGCTCTTAAAGAGCAGGTAATCAAGTGAGTGGGGACAGGTGTGCCTCATATGCAGCCAGGAGTAACCAGCCACGCCCCCCTGTCACACACCAGCCCTGCAGAGACAGAAAGACAGAGTAGTGAGGGGTAAAAGGAGCACACAACAAGTTAAACACAAAAACAACAAAAGCCCCATGCAAAACATAACAGTACCCCCCCCTCAAAGGACGCCTCCTGGCGGCTTACCAGGACTATCCGGGAAACGGACATAAAAGTCTCAAGAGTTTTGGGTCCAAAATCAGCGAGCGAGAAACCCATTGTCGCTCCTCTGGCCCATACCCCACCCAATCCACTAAATACTGGTATCCACGGCCCCACCTTCGAACCTTCAGCAACCTCCGTACAGTGACGGCCGGGTGGTTGTCGATGAGCCGGGGGGGTGGAGGGGGTTTGGTTGGAGGGCAAAGAGGGCTGCAGGAAACTCTCTTAAGGAGTGACACATGAAAAGTGGGGTGCACCTTCAAGGCAAGAGGCAACTTAAGCCTAACCACACTAGGATTGATGACCCGTTCTATCTCATAAGGTCCAATGTACCTGGGAGTGAGTTTCCGAGAATCCGTTTGAAGACGGATGTCACGGGAGGAAAGCCAAACCTTCTGGCCCGGTTGGTAATCCGGAGCTGGTCGTCGATGACGATCCGCCATCCTCTGGTTCCGGGCGGAGGTGCGGGTAAGAGCTGCCCGGGCTTCACGCCAGACTCTGCGGGCTCACCGAAGATGCCCCTGTACTGAGGGAACTGCCACCTCTCTCTCTTGAACCGGGAAAAGGGGAGGTAGGAAGCCGTTGGAAGCCATAAAGGGTGACATACCTGTGGCAGAGCACACCAGGGAGTTGTGGGCGTACTCAACCCATGGCAGATGAAGAGACCATGAGGCTGGGTTTCGAGAGGCAACACAACGAAGAGCCGTTCCCAGGTCCTGATTTGCCCGCTCCGTCTGGCCATTGGTTTGGGGATGGTACACAGAGGACAAACTGGCCGACGCCCCCAGTGCCCGACAAAAGGCCTTCCAAACTTGGGAGGAAAACTGCGGACCCCTGTCTGAAACAATATCCTGAGGGATACCATGCAGCCTAAAAACATGATGGGTGAGAAGAGTGGCAGTCTCGAGGGCAGAAGGTAGTTTAGGCAGGGGGACAAAGTGCACAGCCTTAGAGAAACGGTCAACGATGGTCAGAATAGTGTCGTTCCCGTCTGATGGTGGGAGACCAGTCACAAAATCCACCGCAATGTGGGACCAGGGCCGGTGGGGAATGGGAAGTGGGCGAAGAAGGCCAGCGGGGGCCTGATGTGAGGCCTTGCTGCGGGCACAGACGGAACAAGCTGAGACATACTCCTTCGTGTCTGCGGACATAGTGGGCCACCAGAAGCGTTGTCGAATTAGAGCCAGGGTCCGATGAAAGCCTGCATGGCAGGCAACTTTGGACGTGTGTCCCCACTGGAGCACTGGAGATCTAACATCGGGGGAAACGAACAGCCGGTCTGGTGGACAATCCTGAGCCGCTGGATGGTCCTCCTGGGCCTCCTGGACCACCCTTTCAATCTCCCATCTAGCTGCTCCCACGACACAGGAAGATGGCAGAATGGTTGCATCCCTTGAGACCTCCACTGGGGAAGCGAACTGCCGGGACAAGGCGTCAGCCTTCACATTCCTGGAGCCAGACCGGTAGGTCAAGGTGAAGTTGAACCGTCCCAGGAAGAGAGCCCACCGAGCCTGGCGTGAGTTGAGCCTGCGTGCAGAGCGAAGGTAAGACAAATTCTTATGGTCCGTCCATACTATAAAAGGATGGTTGGCTCCCTCCAGCCAGTGCCTCCATTCTTGAAGGGCCAGAACCACTGCCAGCAACTCCCGATTACCAACGTCGTAATTCCTCTCAGCAGGGGTCAGCCGACGAGAGAAGAACGCACAAGGGTGGAGCTTCTGGTCTGCGGGGGAACGCTGGGATAAAACTGCCCCCACTCCAGAATCAGAGGCATCCACCTCCACCACAAACTGGACCCCTGGATCAGAATGAGAGAGCACAGGAGCAGTGGCAAACAGACATTTCAGTTTTACAAAAGCTGCCTCAGCTGCAGGAGACCACTCAAAAGGCAACTTGACAGAGGTGAGTTTAGTCAGAGGCACTGCTACCCTACTATAGTCCCGAATAAACCTTCTATAAAAGTTGGCAAAGCCCAGAAACCTTTGCAACTGCTTCCTGTTAGAGGGAGTGGGCCAGTCGGTCACTGCTTGGACCTTGGCGGGGTCAGTCCTTAATTGTCCCTTGTCGACGATAAAACCCAGGAAACTCACAGAAGAGGCATGAAACTCGCACTTCTCAGCCTTAACATACAGTCTGTTCTCAAGAAGTCTCTGCAGTACCAGCCTAACATGCTGGACATGCTCCTGAAGAGTGCGAGAGAAGATAAGGATGTCATCAAGGTACACAAAAACAAACCTGTTTAACATGTCACGCAATACATCATTAATCATAGCTTGAAAAACCCCAGGTGCGTTCGTTAACCCAAAAGGCATTACTAAATACTCAAAATGTCCCCTGGGAGTATTGAATGCAGTCTTCCACTCATCCCCCTCCCTTATTCTCACCAAGTGGTACGCATTGCGAAGATCCAACTTAGTGAAGATGGTGGCTTCATGAAGGGGAACAAAGGCTGAGTCTATGAGTTGAAGGGGGTTCTTGTTCTTGACTGTGATCTCATTAAGCCCTCTGTAGTCTATGCAAGGGCGTAGGGTCTTATCCTTCTTGTCCACAAAAAAGAAACCTGCGCCCATAGGCGATGAGTAGGGGCGAATAAGCCCAGCAGCGAGTGAGTCAGAGATGTAACTCTCCATGGCCTCCTTCTCTGGCCTAGAGATATTGTACAGTTTACTTGACGGAAAGGGGGTGCCAGGGAGCAAATCTATGGCACAATCGTAGGGCCGGTGAGGCGGCAAGGATAGGGCGTGGTCCTTGCTGAAAACCTCCTTGACACTGTGATATTCAGGGGGTACAGAGGTGAGATCAATGGGTTTGAGGGGGTCTGGTGCTCTAGTAACTGTGGGGGGTACAGCAGAGTGTAAGCAATGAGAGTGACAGAATAAACTCCAGTTAATGATAGACGAGTTGGCCCAATCTATGTGGGGGTTATGGAGCTTCAACCACGGAAAACCTAAAACGAGTGGCGACATGGGTGAGGGGATAAGGTACAGGGAGATTATCTCGTGATGGTTGCCAGAGATCTTGAGGGAAACTGGAGCAGTACGGTGAGTAACTTGGGCTAGGAGTCTCCCATCTAAGGCAAACACATCCTTAGGTTCTGGAAGAGGCTCAAAAGGAAGTTTAGACTGCATCACAAAGTCAGAGTCAATGAAATTGTCATCCGCACCAGAATCAATCAAGACCTGCAGCGGAACAGAGTTCTGAGACCAGGAAATAGTACCTTTGACTGGGATGCGGTTGGAGGAGGCTGAGTTGATAGAAGTGTGGCTCATCAGTGCTCCCCCTGTCGCTGATGAGCCATGTCTTTTGGCAGAGAGGGACTCTGAGAGTCTCTGACAAAGCCGGCGTTGACGTTCTGATGGAGTAAGCGTCATCCTTCCCAGCTGCATGGGCTCCTCCATAAAGAAGGGAGAGGTCTGGGTATCTGGAGAAGGTCTGGGAGGCCCGGAGTCAGGCGAGAAGGTCCAGAGAATGCCGGCCGACTAGGAAACTTGGACGGAGGGGGAAAGGAGGTGGAGCTATGTTTTCCTGATCTCTCCCTACGCCTCTCGCGGAGGCGGTTATCTAGTCGTATCGCTAGAGAAATCAACTCCTCTAAGGAGGAGGTGTCATCCCTAACAGCTAGTTCATCCTTTAACTCATCATTAAGCCCCTTATAAAAAATTCCCAGCAAAGCCATGTCATCCCAACCGCTCTCAGCTGCAAGAATGCGGAAATCAATAGCAAAATCAGCAACAGAGCCTGAACCCTGGTGGAGTGAAAGGAGTCTTTTACCAGCCTCCTTCCCCCTCACTGGATGATCAAACACTCTACGCATCTCTGCAGTAAAAGACGACAGAGACTGACTAATAGGCGAGTTGCTGTTAGATATGGCAAGGGCCCATGCTGCTGCTTTATCACTCAGTAGGCTCATGATGAAAGCAACCCTAGTTCTATCAGTGGAATAAGTGAAAGGCTGTTGCTCAAACACAAGACTACACTGGTGTAAGAACTGACTACAAGACCCTAAATCTCCTGAATACCTGACGGGTGTGGGGATAAAGGGCTCACGAGGATTGCAGGGCTGTCGTTCTGGATCAGCTTGAGGTGGAG
This sequence comes from Pseudochaenichthys georgianus, assembly GCF_902827115.2. Taxonomy (NCBI): domain Eukaryota; kingdom Metazoa; phylum Chordata; class Actinopteri; order Perciformes; family Channichthyidae; genus Pseudochaenichthys; species Pseudochaenichthys georgianus. Next base: position 1,618,003 of record NC_047523.1, read on the forward strand.
GAGCAGGGTCTGTAGCTTGAGCATCGGCAGTCGGCGGGAGTGTGGAGAGATGTGCTGCGACCTGTTTCATACGGCCTCCGATGTTGGTCACACCGGCGGTTAAATCCCGAATCGCTTCCATAACTCTCTGCAGAGCTCTGTCATGTTGCCCTATCATTACCCCTTGAGCAGCAAGCGCTTCCCTGAGTCTCTCATTCTCTGCGGGGTCCATATTGGCCAGAGTATTCTGTGACGTTTAGATACTACTGGGACCCCAAAGCAGAGACTGACAAAAATAAAGTTTCAAAAAGTTTAATAAACAAGGTAATCCAAGGCAGGTACTGACGACAGGGAGCTTGGCTGGCCGTAGTAAACCAAAAACAAAGCTGCGGAAAAACGTTTCCGACCAAAACTCAAAAAGAACTCCTTAACCAACTACAACAGACTCCAGGCTGCAGAAAGGCACTCCGGACCGCGGGACAGCATGACAAATACTCTGGCAGAGAAGTGAGGTGAGGGCCAGGCTCTTAAAGAGCAGGTAATCAAGTGAGTGGGGACAGGTGTGCCTCATCTGCAGCCAGGAGTAACCAGCCACGCCTCCCTGTCACACACCAGCCCTGCAGAGACAGAAAGACAGAGTAGTGAGGGGTAAAAGGAGCACACAACAAGTTAAACACAAAAACAACAAAAGCCCCATGCAAAACATAACAGCACCCCCCCCAAAACCAAGTTGAACCGCCCCAGCCCCAGCAAAAACCAGAGGTTTATGTGAAGTTGTTCTTTTTTTGAAATAATGGTTTTAGTGTGTAATTATAGGTTTTAATTTTGTATTTGTGTTAATTTAAAATGAATCAAATTCCCAAAAAACGTATACAGCTTTTATTAACATTGGAATTTACTGTGTAAGCGGCCGCGGGGGGGAGAGCTTTAGAGAGCTCTCTCCTGAAAGACTGAGAGGCTCTGATAACCTCAGCTCAGTGAGGTAAAGGCACCCCTTTATATGATCATTAGAGTTATAAAAAATAAGAGAATAGGTGAAAAACAGGTATAAAATACTATATGACAGTAAAAAAAAGTTGAATACAGGTTAAAAGGGGAGTGATTTGTAAAATATCCATAAAGAAAATCTGCTTCCAGTTCTGTTTCATATGGGTGTTGAGAGATGTATCCATAGATCTCTTCATGTTGCTCTCAAAGTGCACCAGATTGATGCTTTCAACTTCAATATTAAAAAAAAATCTGGATAGGAAACTAAATACGTTTGCACACATCTTGGGTCCATATCTTTCTGTTATGGTGGTCATGCCACAACCGTGCACAAGTCATAGTGAGTGTCTGCATTTGGGGGGGGGGGGGGGGGGGGGGGCAGCTAAAATCTTGCCTAAGGCTGCAAATTGGTCAGGGCCGGCCCTGGTTACACAAGACGAAACATCGCTATGACATCATCAAGTGGCCAGAATCTGATCAGCTCATTTTCATTTAAATGTAAAACGTTCAGAATCTCTTTAAAAGACATGAAAAAGTGGATTTTGCATAATAGGTGACCTTTAAAAGACTGTGATTTTCCTTCTACTCAACAAAACCTGTTAGCATCGTTGAGCTTGTTTCCGGTCCCTCTGGGGTGCCAGCACCAGACTGCAAGCAGACAAAGTTAGCAACCGGCCAAAAGAATAATAAAAACGTTGCCCTTTGAACTGTACCTGTTTACAGAGAAACAATCCTAATCCGATGCTTATGTGGCACTTTGTGTCGTCAAAAAGCAATAAAGTACAAACTGTATTTATAGTATGGAATGCTTTGTAATGAATAAAGTGAACTACACAATGTCAAGCGGAAGGAACAATCAGCAGCACTCTGCTGCTCAGGTTCAGGCCAAAGAAAGGGAGGACTGCTGCAGCATTTTTCTGTCAGTGAGCTAAAACAGACGTGATTCCCAGAGGTCAGTATGCTGTAAAATATACTCCCTCATATCTGTGTGAATATAAGTTGAAATGTAAGCTTTAACAGCAGTTGATTGTCAGGCTGTATAACTTCTGTTACCACACAGAACCATCTCTGCATGAATACGGTATTCCTTAAATGCTTGAAGGCGGCTCCAGAATGCACCATATGGAAGAGTTTAAAACGGCATTCATGTTCCTTGGTCTGTAGGTTATTACTCACACCACCCAATGTTTCCTGCAAAGCATTGCACTGTTGTGGCGGTGCTAGGCAACCACTGTTGTTATAGTCATTGAGTTACAAGCTGTTATATGTTCTGAGAGAACACGTGGGCCGCAGCTAGATTGAGGCCCATTTCACGAAATGACTGAAAAGCTTCTTTGATGATAATTGGTGACTAAAGTTGTCCTTTTGTAGTGATGATGGGGGAACAACTCCAACAGAATATGAATCTATGTTCACGATCAAAGCAGGAAGTGTGCAGATGAACTAGATCCAAATATTCCCTCATCATGCAGGAAACATGTCGTACAAATATTCCTTGTGGTTGAGCACTAACCCAACACAGAGGCTTCAAAATCAAAACCTTTCACACAGTGTGACACAAACTAAAAATGATATTGTTGATGATCTCAATGTCTCGATGTCTTTTAACAATTAGCCTGAGAGGTAGAGCTGACATCTGCGCTACAGAGATCCTTTGATGCTGCCACCAAGGTGACTTCATGTGGGAGGAAACCAGTCAGACTGTTTCCTTTGACGCTCTGCCCGGACTCGTGTTTCTTTCATTAATAACAGTCAGCTTTCATTACACACACAGGCATGCCCAACCCAGACAACAACAACAACAACAAATGTGTGACAGCTAAGGTGGTCCACAGGGAAAAACATAGTAGTTTCACAAAAACTTCTCTCACATAGTTACATTATTTTCCTGTTCATTTTTCATGGCCAGTGTCCATGTCACGTGACCGTCAACATGCCCTGCGCAAACACAAACAACACTGGATTTATTTTAGTCGATGATCTGACAGTTTGGGATAGTTTCTCCATTAGAAGGCTTTTTGTTCACATTTCTGGCGAGAAATGTATATTTTACTTTCAGAATCTACATTCAGTGGATGTGTAGGATCTATGGTTTGATAGATATTACGAGATAATTTCAGGTCTCCCCAGGAATACAGTCCCGTCCAACACTATTGGAACAGCGAGGCCAATTGCTTTATTTTTGCTGTACACTGAAAACAATTAGGTCTGACATCAAAAGATGAATATGAGACAAAAGGTCAGTATTTCAGCTTTTAATTCCAGGTGTTTACATCTAGATGTAAATGTGTTTACATTGACTGTATGTGTTAATCTGTGAGAGAAGAATATCACTCAACATTTGATAATTTAAAGATAAAAAAATTGACATTTTCTTGAAACTTCAGATGATGTTGTGGGTGTAGCTGCAGCATCACACGGTTCCTACAGTAGAGGAAACTATGAATAGCACAGTAAATGTGTCCTGAAGCTCTATAAAACTGTGAATACAAACCTTGTTTATTGTATTCTTTAATAAGAGCATGACACTACCCGCCGTATATCTGGAGTATTCAATCTGGCCTCTGGAAGTGGCTTTCCTTGCCTGTGAAGACGTTACCATTAGGAACAAACTGTTTATTCCACTAACACACTTGTTTCCATCGCAGCATCGGCGAATCAATGGGTGGAGATTGGTCTTTTGGTCCACCCACGTGATGAGGAAAGTATTAATACTCACAGTAACGGTAGATGGTAAACAGAAGGAGGTGCAAACAGGGTGAATAACACTGAGCACTTTTACCTTGTTAAAGCCTTCAAGCTTCAGCCATACACAAGCATACACATGTCTCTCAATAGAAATCCATTGTGCAGCTGAGGATTGCTGCAACAAGTCCTCCAACTCATACGACCAAATAGGTCGATTGTTGAAGCGCTTATTACGACCTATAATCACGTTTTAAAGTTTTCGACCTCTAGTGCTCCCGTTGAATGCAAACGCTACGGAGGGTCGTATTCACAAATAACCCTCTCTGGAAAGTTTGGCATTAAAACGCTTTCTGATTAGATTTCAAGCGGTAAGTGAGCCGGCTCGGTTCGCTGACGGCCGGCTCGGTTAGCTGATGGCCGGCACCGGCCATCATTTGTTATGTTTTTAACATAACAAAGTTCCCCCCCCCCCCCCCCCCGCTGACAGTTCACTAGGACCACCCTCCCCCCCCCCCCCCGTTGACAATTCACTATAATAATAGCAATAATAATTGGGAGGGGGGGCGCGGCTGAAAAACTTTGCAAACCCCTGATCTAGAGGATGCGCGCCCCTATAATCCAGACTATAACAGCCCTTCTTCCTTGCCTGCAACAGCTGGATCCAGGAAGAACACCAGATTCTGCAGCTGGGGAATCAGCTTTCTCAGTAAATATAGCACACGCTGAGGAATGTACTGCTTCAATAGACCATATTTATCATCATAACTCAATTGAAACAAAGGCAGTCCAATGTTTTAAACAGAGTTCAGGGTTGAAGGTCAGATGCCAAATATTAAGATTTAGACAGGCCAGGTTCAAAAGTACACCAGAGGCCTGCAGTGACTTTAAATCAAAGCCTGGTGAGATGATGATTACACACGGCATCTATTGCACGTCTGTCCGTCCTGGGAGAGGGATCCCTCCTCTGTTGCTCTCCCTGAGGGTTCTCCCATTTTTCCCCTTAAACTGTGGGTTTTCTCCGGAGGTTTTTCCTTGTACGATGTGAGGGTCTAAGGACAGAGGGTGTCGTATTGTCATACTGATATTCTGGACAATATGTGCTGTTGTATTTGCTGTATAGTGTCCTTACTGTAAGGTAATTATTATATGTACAGCACTTTGGCTCGACCAAAAATCGTTTTAAAAATGTGCTATATAAATAAAACTTGATTTGATTTGATGTGCTTTTCTTTCAAGCAGGAACATGTACTGTCCAGTGGTGGAAGAAGTACTCAGATGTGTTACTTAAGTAAAAGTAGCAATACTTAATTTTAAAAATACAAGTAGAAGTCCTGCATTCCAAATCTTACCAAAAGTAAAAGTAAAAGTGCTCATAATTAGGGCTGTCAAAGGAACTCATTTAGTTCAATGTTATATTCATAAATACAAAAGGTTAATTCTATATAGAAGTGCAGATAAACTAAACAATATAATTAGTAAATGTTAAGGTTAATAAACTGATGCTAAATAAACTGTAAATAAAAAACAACGATTGGATTTCTATTGCCCCCTTATTCGAAGCTTTACTGAGTGTCACAATAATCTAATGAAATATCTTCATTTGTAAACAGATATTAATTAATCAGCATTTCATGTAGTTATATTTAAGGTGTTTGATTGACAGCCCTAATATTGATGTGTGTATTATGCCCTGGTACGTACTTTCAATTTGAGTCTTGTGAAAGACCTTTCAGTGTATAATTACAGTGATTAATATTTGTATAAATAACATCCATAAACTCTGAGAGGAAATGATTGCCACACAAACAACAAGAAGCCCGGCCTCCTCGCCCTGCTGAGTAAACTGAGAGCCATTACTCAGCATTTACCCTGAACCATTGAGGCCCATAATGTGGCCTCTTATTCCAGTCAGCTCTCAGCAGAATTATCTTTAGATAAGTTCCATATTTAGACTGATGCCTCGGCCTGTATAGGCCCAGATGGGATGGATACATCCCACTGCAGGAAATGAACAGTAGCCTGGGGTTAGGATATGGCCACGTGTTGGCAGCACACAAAAGTAACTCAGAGTACCACCCTCTCTGCTGGCTTACAGTACATATTTGAAGTCACCTCTAAGACACTAGAAATCACATGATATTTTGAAAACCTTTATTGTACTGATTTATCATTGGGTACATTATGTGCAGTAGCACCAATACAGTCAATTGTAGGAGGGTAAAACAACAGAAACGGTAAATATTATCATGAGTCATTGGGTGGTACTGAGTCAAAGTAAACGTTGACATATATGTAGGCTATAGGTTAAGATATCCAGCAGCAGTATATAAAGTTATTCTAATTAGCTCCACATTTTAGTAACACAGTACCTTAATATACAGCATATACCATTCTGAAATGGGCCATTACGCATATTAGTTGTTTTTGTTCTTTTGTTCAGCAACATTTGTACAAGAAACAATTCACGATAGGAGCTCCAATTCTCAGACCAGATTGGGGGATTAGGGTGGGGAGCCATACTCGAGGCCCCTGAGAGGAAACACAAGCTTATCTCTTGTTTTATAATAGTTTCCTCTGTGCTCATGTTTTGCTCCTCTTGTCTAAACCAATTGGATTTTAAGATAGCTAAGACAACAACATTTTTGTCAAGTGAGCTCATTTTGGCCAGACTGGGTCTTGGCTTTAGGGTTGAAAATAGAATTATGATAACACTTTTGTACTTGTTTAGGTCAACAGTAGCACTTTCATTACAATATCAGAACTCAGAATTTGATTTGATACAAAGAGTTGATATTTATTTTGTTCAAACTAAATCTACCAAGTCTCCAGTCTTGTGCTAAGCTAAGCTAAGCTAAGCTAACCAGCTACTCTCATTAGATTCAGAGTCACTGTTAATGCACATTCGGGGGGAAAGCTATTCAGTTATTTCCTGAAATGGCCAACCATTCCTTCAGGGACAGACAGTTATGGTCCTCACAAGTATAGTGTACAGTAGTGTCTGTTTGTAAATGTTTATGTGTGTTTTTGCATTCTCGTGACTGTTTTGGTCCAACCCAGTCTAACGGCATTTCGTGTTATAGTCACGAAATAAATGTAATCTATTGATTCGTGCTCACCAACACGATTTCCCCCTTTTTTTCGTGTTACACAGAACGATTTTAAAAGCAATGTATTTCTATTGGTAGTAGCCTATGTTTCGTGCCTGCAGCACGTCTTTTTGTCCAGTCGGGTCTTGGAAGACCGGAAGCTGTGGGGTTCATAAAAACATGTTCTTAATCAATATCTTACCCTAAGCCTAACCCTATCCCTTTTATTTTAAATTGTATAATGTAGGAGTTTTTTTGCCATGCGCGAGGAAAATAAATGGGACTCAGACCCTCAGAATACTAAAATCTGTATTCCTCTGCTGGGATGGCCGCAGACCCTTAAATCTGCCAAAAGGCTTGACATTCTGTTAAAGTTACTCCTCAAACTGTGCATGTGTTCAATCTCAAGTCATATGAAGCCTGTGTTTTATCTACATTATTATATTTGTAGTTCTTTAGATCAACAGAGAGGCTTTGGCTGGTCTTTTGTTTCTGTTTTGTCATCTTCAAAGCTCAGCGTTTCAACATGTGAGGCTATAATCAACGCTATGACAGGCAGAAGGTAGTCCTTTATTTAGATATTCCGGTGCAGTGGGAGGCTCTAACCTCTGTGTTTTTAGCTTTCAAGTATTTCATTTGGCCATGTTGTTTTGTTTATGAAACAAACAATGGCAACCATAACTCGAAAAACATGAATCTGTTTGGATTGAAGTTAATAATGTACTCTTTCAAAAACCTGTAAAATCACTTCTTCAGTTTCAGACATGCAGACAGTGAAGGAACGCACACGGAAAATATGAAATTACAGAGAATTTTTTATGTTATGTTATGTTATGTTATATGTTTCAGAGAATCAAAAACATTTGAGCATGATTAACAAAGACTAATGATTGGGGTGAGAACTTTTTCTGTCAAGAAACACTAAATAGGAAGCAGATAGGCCTTACTGCTGGCCAAGAGGGAAAAAAGCAAGTGAGCAATGCTTCAGGCCCATAAGGACTTATAAAAGGGAAATGTGTTGCACACATGAGGAGCACAGCTGTGGAGCATCCCAGACTGATCCCATCTGTGCAACTCAATTTTGACAGGATAACAACTGGTGACTTCTAGAATTGTGTGAGTAACATTCTGTTTTTAGACTTCTCTGTTTCAGTGTGTGTCCTCTGTATCAATGCTCTGTAGTTGATCTGACTGAAATTGTGATTTTTAATCTCAAAACCGCTACAGTATCTGTCAGGCAGAAACTCGGGACAAGTCATTTGACTTAAACCTTAAAACTGAACTAACTGACTGCTAGGGTTAACTTTGATTTAAACATTTGTAGAATACTAAGAGGTTTATTGAGTAGGTGTAACTGTATTAAGGGTTAAACTCATAACTTTATAACTTAGGGTTTAATGTAATTGTAAAACCATTGGGCCACTGAAAAGACAATACCAACTCAGGAGGGAGCCAGTCTAGATTTCCTTTTGAGGGCCACCAGCTGCAGAGAGTGAACTAATTAAAGGGGCGTGGCCCCACAGCTGTGAGAACTCAGCAAGCAGGTGTCCATTTTAGGTAGCACAAATTCCTGGAGCGTCATACAGACGAAGACTGACAAAGACAAAGGAGTCCTGCGGGAGTCACGAGGGTGGCAAAGAGGAGGCAAATCCTACTTTGATTGAGATAAGTATCGCTGGTGTTTTATTTTGTTTTCTAGCCCCTCATGCTATAATCATGTGTATTTTCTCCATTCCTGTTCATGTGTCTTCTCGCAGTTATCACTGGCCCCGTGTATCTCCTAATCGATATAACCAGTCTGCTCTCGTCTATCCCACATGCTCCACTGACATCCAACATCTAGTTTCAGGTGGCCTGTGGAACTGCCAGTCAGCTGTTCCTAAGGCTGACTTCATCTCTGGCTATGCCTCCCTGCAGACCCTGGATTTCCTTGCTCTCACTGAGACGTGGATTACTCCATCCAACACATCCACCCCAGCAGCTCTCTCCACAGCATATTCCTTCTCCCATACACCCAGACCCACTGGCAGAGGAGGTGGCACTGGTCTCCTGCTCTCTCCCAAATGGAGCTTTTCCCTCTTCAAGCTACCTAACTTCCCTCCTTCCACCTTTGAATTCCATGCCGTCACAGTAACCCATGCTATACAACTGACCATTGTTGTTCTCTACCGTCCACCAGGCGCCTTGGGGGACTTCTTGGAGGAATTAGATAATCTCCTCTCACACATCCCTGAAACTGGCCCTCCCGCTGTACTTCTCGGAGACTTCAACCTCCAGACGGGGAAGATAGACGAACTAACATCTCTGTTAACCGCCTTTGCTTTCTCACTGTCTCCGTCCCCACCGACTCATAAAGCTGGCAGTGTCCTTGATCTCATATTCTCAAGGAACTGCACTACTTCTAACCTCTCTGTAAACCCGCTCCACACCTCCGATCACTTCTTCATTTCATTCTCTCTACCCCTCTCCAAACATAACAAACTAATCTCTTCTCATCCTGCACCTGTCCGCCGTAACCTTCGTTCCCTCTCCCCCTCTACCCTTGCCTCATCTGTGCTCTCAGCCCTCCCTTCCTCTGACTCCTTCCAACTGCTGCCTCCAAACTCTGCTGCAGAAACTCTCCTCTCTACTCTCTCATCCTCTCTGGACTCTCTCTGTCCTCTCACATCTCGGCAGGCTCGTCAGTCCCCTCCTGCTCCCTGGCTAAATGACGCACTGCGTGCTAATAGAACCATCCTTCGGGCAGCAGAGCGGAAACGGTGGAAATCCAAACACCACGACGACCTCCTAACCTATCAGGCTCTCCTCTCCTCTTTCTCTGCTTCGATCTCTCAGGCAAAAAGCACTTTCTTTCAAGATAAGATCCAATCTTCCTATTCCAATCCCAAAAAACTATTTTCCATCTTCTCCACCCTCTTGGACCCCCCCCCCTCCCAAAGCCCCTCCCCCCTCCTCACTTCTGTCCAGCGACTTTGTTAACCACTTTGAAAAAAAGGTTGATGATATCCGCTCTTCTTTTTCTGACTCACCTCTACTCACCGCTGGGTCACCAGACCCTCCTTTCACCCACACACTAACCTCCTTTTCCCCTCTCTCGCCAAGTGAGGTTCTTACCCTTATTACCTCTGCCCACCCTACCACCTGTCCTCTGGACCCTATCCCTTCAAACCTCCTTCAGACTATCGCTCCTGATATTCTACCGTTTCTCCCCCATTTCATCAACACTTCTCTAACTTCTGGTCACTTTCCAAACAGTCTCAAGGAGGCCAGAGTAAACCCTCTCCTAAAGAAACCCACTCTCAACCCGTCTGATGTTATAAACTACAGGCCTGTCTCTCTCCTCCCGTTCCTGTCTAAAACACTTGAACGCGCTGTCTTTAAACAACTCTCCTGTTATCTCCATCAGAACAACCTTCTGGATCCGCACCAGTCTGGTTTCAAGGCAGGTCACTCAATCAATCAATCAATGTTTATTTATATAGCCCAATATCACAAATGTTACATTTGTCTCAGTGGTCTTCACAGTGTGTACAGAATATCAGTATGACAATACGACACCCTCTGTCCTTAGACCCTCACATCGTACAAGGAAAAACTTCCGGAGAAAAGCCACAGTTTAAAGGGAGAAATGGGAGAAACCTCAGGGAGAGCAACAGAGGAGGGATCCCTCTCCCAGGACGGACAGACGTGCAATAGATGCCGTGTGTAATTGAAAAGATAATACATTTGCAACATAGGTAGTCCAAATGTTTGGAAATGCATGTGTGTATAATAGGAAGATGAATCCACGAGGATATCCATCCAGGACCGATGATCCAGGACCACAGCCACGACTCAAGATCCAGCGCTCGTGATCCAGGACACAGGACCGCAGGATCATCCATGACTCCGGATCCCAGCGTATATAGACACCAAAAAGAAAGAAATGTGGGGAAGCTGAAACTCCATAGAAACTGCCCTCCTTGCTGTCACTGAGGAACTGCACACTGCTAAAGCAGCCTCCCGCTCCTCTGTCATCATCCTTCTGGACCAGTCTGCTGCATTCGACACGGTGAACCATCAGATCCTCCTTCGCACTAGGGCTGTGCATCTTCACTGGTCTCACGATTCGATTCGATTACTATTATCCTGTCAACGATTCGATTCGGTTCGATATCACGATTCATACCAATGCGTTGCATCCTCAATTTTCTATATTACTGCACATGGCTTATTTTTCATCAATGCATACATGCAGTAAATACATATGAACTCTCTTTTTATTATTTAGAAAGTGCTTCAGAAATCAATAACATAAATGTCTTGACATTAATTTATAAACCAAAATAAATGAATTGTATAGGTCTAGCCTCCGTGTGTGAAGTTGTTCCATCCTCAAAAACAAAAAGCTAATGCTTCTGCAGTCGAGCTGCAGCTTCTAGCCACGGCCTTCTGTTAAAGAAAGGACACTGAATGTCCTGAATGTGGCATCACACACAGGACTTGAGTCTGAACACGGCAGACAACAGGAGTATTTACAACAGCATATACAAACAAAAATACTGCATGTGGGTGCACACTCACATTCTCTGTCTTACTGTTACATAAATCACATGAATGTATGAGATTCAATTAGCTTAATTATATCTCAGTGATTAAGTGAATAATAAAGTTTCTATCGGGTCACTATCAGCCTGTCACTCATTATTTTCAGGGAGGGGGCGGGGCTTGGAGGAACGGAGAGGAGACGGTGATCGCGGAAGCTTTTTTCCTCCTGCCTTCACAAACTTCACACACGTATATATCGTCTGAAATTGCTAGAGGACATTCATACTCTGCAATCCAAGACTTAATTAAATCCACCAAAAACCTGATATGATTGTAACGCGATTATTTTTGAAAAACATAAATCCCTGTCTGTGTCTCTGAGCCGCAGCAACACGGAGTGATTCAGAGCGGGTCCTTCTGCTGTTGCTTCTGGACTGGTGTTCTTGTGTTGGTGGATAAAGCAGACTGCTCCGTGTTGCTGTGCCGCTGTCACGTCTGTTCCCTGATCTCTGCGTCACCGACCGGTTTGATATTAAAGTGACACAAAAAACGTTATAGTAAAGCCGCGGCCGGAAAATCAGGAAGCAACGTTACTACTCGATAACCGATTATCTTCCGTCACTGCATCGAGACCGAATCGTCCACGTCCGCATCGCAATGCATCGTAGAAACGATTATTTTCAACACCCCTACTTCGCACTCTCCAACAACTTGGAGTGTCAGGCTCTGCACTTTCCCTCATCACCTCATACCTCAAAGACTGCACCTACAGGGTTACTTGGAGAGGGTCGGAGTCCGACCCTTGTCAATTAACTACAGGGGTCCCTCAGGGCTCTGTTCTTGGTCCCCTCCTCTTCTCCTTGTACACAAACTCGCTCGGATCTGTCATTAGCCTGCATGGTTTTTCATACCACTGCTACGCTGACGACACCCAATTAATTCTGTCCTTTCCCCGCTCAGAGACCCAGGTCTTCGCACGCATCTCTGCTTGTCTAGCTGAAATCTCTCAGTGGATGTCTGCTCACCACCTCAAGCTCAACCTTGACAAGACTGAACTGCTTTTCCTTTCGGGAAAAGATTGTCCCACTCTTGAACTAACAATCAACATCGGCACCTCTGTTGTTTCCCCGACTCAGACTGCAAGGAATCTGGGTGTGACCCTAGATAACAACCTGTCCTTCACTGCAAACATCGCTGCTACAACCCGCTGCTGCAGATACACGCTTTACAACATCAGGAGGATGCGTCCCCAGCTGACCCAGAAAGCCACCCAGGTTCTGGTCCAGGCTCTCGTCATCTCACGCCTAGACTACTGCAACTCCCTCCTGGCTGGTCTACCTGCATGTGCCATTCGAACTCTGCAGCTCATCCAGAATACCATGCTGCGAATAGATCTGGCTCTTCCTACACCCAGGACAGGGTTAAACTGTACACCCCAGCAAGTGCACTCCGCTCTGCATCAGCCAAACGGCTCTCTGCACCCGCACTGCGAGGGGGACCCAAGTTCTCATCAGCAAAAACACGTGGGTTTGCTATCCTGGCTCCAAGATGGTGGAATGAGCTCCCCATTGAAATCAGGACAGCAGATAGCTTACACATATTTCGGCGCAGACTGAAAACTCATCTCTTTCGACTCGAGCGATAGAACTATTAACAAAGCACTTATATACTAATAAAGGACTGGCTTATCTAAAGCCAGTTGAGTAGCACTTGAAATGTTTTAGCTCTATGAAACCTGATGTACCTATATGATTCTTTTTGTATTTTGTTGGTCGAACACACTTATTGTAAGTCACTTTGGATAAAAGCATCAGCTAAATGCAATGTAATGTAATAATGTCCTTTCATTCCTCTACCCAACTCTTATTGGGATTAAATAGATATTTTAAAATGACACCAAAGCAGTCCAGGTGATCCTCAGTGGTGGACAGAACGTGGTCTTTCAGTTCCTGACCCTTATACATCTGGCCAGTGGCATTTATGCACACATTTATGCACACACTCCCAACATTCACTCCCAACATTCAAGTTCTACTAATTTACAGTGAAAGACACAACTGTGTTTATTCAAACAAGGTTTTTATAAATGAAATAATAAAATGAAAACCAAAATCGTCTGAACCCTGACATTGACCCAAACAAACTAAGACCATGAATAAAACAGAAACATCAAAGCAATGAAAACGAGTTTTTAATGCAGTATTTTGTATAATGTTTGCTTTTTATGCTGACATTGATATCTAAAACATAGTGTATGGAATTTAGCTGATGTTTTTTTTAAAACGGGATTAACAAGTGTTTCGTATGTCTTCAGTGTGAAGTAAATGTTGATGAAATAGCAATAGAAGAATGACTTTCCACGTTTTAAGAATTTCCATATGACTAGGCCTTCAATTGAAACAAAAATTCAATGACCTGACCCAAATGTGGCAACAAAAATGGCCTTATTACCCGAGAGCCATGTGTTAGATATATCTAACCGTGTGTTAGATATTTTTGGGACAAACTCTTATCTAATAAAATATATATTTCATATTAATACATATGCTATTAGAATGTGCTTTTTATGTTATCTTCTGCCACTGCTAGGCAGTGTTGTGCTAGTTACTGAAAACCAGTAACTAGTTACCATTACTAGTTACTTCATTTCAAAAGTAACTCAGTTACTTTACTGCGTTACTGTGAAAAGTAACGTTTTAGTTACTTAAAAAAGGGCTCCCATTATATTAATGCCCTTATAGCCTTCATTTCAGTACTGTTATTGCATTGGATGTCACAAGTTAGACACTTCTATTATTGTTTGTTTCATGCCTCATCTAAACTCTCCTGTCATTTCAGATCCCGCTTTCCTCCAGGCCCTTGTAATCAGCTCATTTCCCTCACCTGGTCTCCTCAGCCCTTCCCCTCACCTGTTACTCATTCCCTCATCACTCCACAGTATTTATACCACCTCATTATCAGTTGTCCTTTGCCAGATTGTCTTGTCGTTTCCGCCAAGCTCTCCAGTGAGTGTTGTGCTCTAGTCCCGAGTTTTGTCCTGCCCAGTTTTTGATTCCTGCCTGTCTGACGGATTTAATGATTTTGACTCTGCCTGTCCTTGACCTGGAATAAACTGAACATTACTATACTGGTTGTATCTGAGTCGTGCTATTGGGTTCTGATCTGTACCTGTGATCGTGACAGTACAATCTGGCCAAACATGAATCCAGCCGACTCAGCGACAGAACCGCCTTCACACGATATCGTGTTACAACGCCACGAGCAGCAGCTTACCTTCATGGCTGAAGCGATGCAGGACATGGCCGCTCGTTACGAACGGACCTTTGTGAATCTCCGTGATCATCTTCAGACCCGTCCTGCAACGGTCCATGGCCCGGAACTAACTCCAGCTTCCGCTGTTGGAATCCAGACTCCGCCGGCATCGGATGCACGCCTGCCCCCTCCCGAACGCTACTCTGGAGCCCCAGGTTCGTGCAGACCATTCCTGGTCCAATGTTCCCTCGCCTTCAAGCTTCAGCCTTCCGCCTTCCCAACAGAAAGATCCCGGGTGGCGTATATTGTCTCTCTTCTCACGGGCAAAGCTAAAGACTGGGGTACCGCCGAATGGGAAAGACAATCCTCTGCCTGCTCGTCTGTAAGCGTATTCTCCGCTGAACTGCGTAAAGTTTTTTATCACGCCACACCCGGAAGAGAGGTAGCTCGGGGACTGTTTAACCTGGTGCAAGGAGGGAGATCTGTGTCCGATTACTCCATCGAGTTTCGTACCATAGCCGCCGAGAGTAACTGGAATGCTTCTTCACTTCTCGATGCCTTCTACAACGGTCTGTCGGATCGCCTTAAAGACGAGCTGGCAGCTAGGGACCTTCCTGCTGATTTAGATGAGCTGGTGGCTCTCTCCATCCGCATTAACTGCCGTCTGCGTGAGCGGAGGAGAGAGAGGGTTTTCTCCGTCGCTCCGCCTCTCCCGTCAGCGCATGCTCCTGAACAGGTGAGAGGAGGATTTTCTAACTCGTCTGAACCAATGCAGCTGGGGCGGGCCCGGCTCTCCGAGGCAGAACGACAGCGCCGCCTGCGGGACAACTGCTGTCTTTACTGCGGCCAGCAGGGTCATCTTGCCTTCTCTTGTCCTGTAAAAGACAGGGCTCACCAGTCATCCAGAGGGCGCTGGTGAGCCGTATGATTTTAGAAATGCCCTCTCGACCCCTAACCCATGCTCAGCTGAGCTGCTTGGGGAAAATGCACACTGTGGCAGTTCTTATTGACTCTGGTGCTGACGCCAGTCTTTTGGACATAACACTGGCCTTTCAAATGGGACTTGGTCGGGAGGCTTTGGAGAAGCCCATCAATGCTACAGCTCTAGATGGTCGTGTGACACACCGTTCAACTCCAGTTCAAATGAGCATGTCAGGTAATCACAGCGAAACACTCTCTTTTCACCTTATCCATGCACCACATCAGCCTGTCATTTTGGGGTTTCCTTGGTTAAGGAGGCATAATCCTCAAATAGATTGGGCTTCAGGGACTATTAGAGAGTGGAGTGCTCATTGTCATGCTGTCTGCTTAAGATCTAGTTCCTCAATTGATTCCAGTCAGCCGAGGATCTCTGAGTGTGAAGACCTTTCCGGTGTTCCCAAGGATTACTGGGACCTTAAAGAGGCCTTTAACAAAGTTCGGGCCACCTCACTCCCGCCTCATCGCGCTAATGACTGTCCTATTGACCTGTTACCTGGTACTTCTCCTCCTAGAGGTCGACTTTTTTCTTTATCGGCTCCTGAAACTAAGTCAATGGAGAAGTATATCAATGACTCTTTGGATGCAGGGCTTATCCGGCCTTCATCATCTCCTGCTGGTGCAGGGTTTTTCTTCGTGGGTAAGAAGGATAAGACTCTGCGCCCATGCATTGACTACAGAGGACTCAATAACATCACTGTCAAGAACAGGTACCCCCTTCCACTTGTTTCCTCTGCATTTGAACTGTTACAAGGCGCTACTATTTTTACCAAGCTGGACCTACGTAACGCGTACCATTTGGTGAGAATCAGGGAGGGGGACGAGTGGAAGATGGGATTTAACACTCCTAGTGGACATTATGAGTATTTAGTCATGCCTTTTGGACTCACCAATGCACCTGCAGTCTTCCAGGGGTTGGTGAATGATGTTCTGCGGGATCTTCTCAATATCTGTGTTGTATACCTGGATGACATTTTGATTTTTTCCAAGTCTAAACAGGAGCATGTGGTCCATGTTCGCCTAGTCCTCCAGAGGCTCTTGGAGAACCACCTCTTTGTCAAGGCCGAGAAGTGTGTGCTCCACACCACAGAAGTCCCTTTCCTGGGATTTGTGGTCTCCACCGGAAACATCAAGATGGATCCTGAAAAGACCAATGCGGTCACTGACTGGCCACGCCCTTCAACACGCAAGGAGCTCCAACGCTTTCTGGGTTTTGCCAACTTCTACCGGAGGTTTATTCGAAACTACAGTTTGGTGGCAACCCCTCTCACAGCTCTCACCTCTCAGAACATTCCCTTCTGGTGGTCCTCGGTGGCCGAAGGGGCTTTTGGTGAGTTAAAGTCACGCTTCACCTCTGCTCCCATTTTGATTTTTCCAGACTCTACTCGGCAGTTTACTGTAGAGGTAGATGCGTCGGACACTGGAGTTGGGGCAGTTCTTTCTCAACGGTCGGCCGAGGATCAGAAGATGCACCCGTGTGCCTTCTTCTCCCGGAAGCTGTCTCCAGCAGAAAGAAATTACGACATTGGAAATCGAGAACTGTTGGCAGTGAAACTTGCCCTGGAAGAATGGAGACACTGGTTGGAGGGAGCAGAGCAGCCTTTTGTGGTCTGGACGGATCACAAACATTTGGAGTACATCCGTTCAGCTAAGCGGCTGAACTCTCGTCAAGCCAGGTGGGCTCTGTTTTTCACACGCTTTGATTTTTCTCTTTCATACAGACCTGGTTCTAAGAACATCAAACCTGATGCCCTGTCTCGCCAGTTCCAGCCAGAGAGCTCTCCATCTCATTCTGAGAATATCATCGCTTCTACATGTGTCATTGGTCTGGTGACCTGGGAGGTGGAGGATAAGGTCAAGCGCTCTCATGCGGAACACCCAGCCCCAAGTGCCTGTCCTGTTAACCATCTGTTTGTTCCTGCCACTCTCCGTACCCAGGTTCTCCAGTGGTGTCATAACTCTCGCCTGGCTTGTCACTCAGGAGTGAGACGGTCCCTAGCCCTGATTCGACAGCGATTTTGGTGGTCTTCCATGGAGAAGGATGCCAAGGAATTCATTGCTGCTTGCCTAGTCTGCTTTCAAAATAGGACTTCACGCCAAGCTCCCTCCGGTCTTCTTCATCCCTTGCCTATCCCTCATCATCCCTGGTCCCACATCGCCTTGGATTTTGTCACCGGACTACCACCCTCAGACGGTAACACAGTCATACTCACAGTCATAGACCGGTTTTCCAAGTCTGCCCGGCTTATTCCATTAACCAAATTACCTACTGCCAAAGAAACGGCTGAAATCATGCTACAACATGTGTTCAGGCTGCATGGTCTCCCTAGTGACGTTGTGTCTGATCGGGGACCACAATTTACTTTGACTTTTTGGTCCGAGTTTTGCAGGCTGCTGGGAGCCAGTGTCAGTCTCTCGTCCGGATTTCATCCCCAGTCCAATGGTCAAGCAGAGTGAATGAACCAGGAGATGGAGACTGCCTTACGCTGTCTAGCTTCCTCCACTCCCTCCTCCTGGTCGAGGCAGCTTCTATGGGTTGAGTATGCCCACAACACCCTTCCTAGTTCTGCTACTGGTCTTTCTCCATTCCAATGCTCCCGCGGATACCGGCCGCCCCTTTTCCCAGCACAGGAACGGGAGGCCAGCGTCCCATCTGCACAGGCGTTTGTAAGCCGATGTCGACGCATGTGGTTAAAGGCCCGCTCCGCGCTCCTGCGCTCTTCCGACCGTTATCAACGGACCGCCAATCGCCGTCGCAAGCCAGCTCCACAGTACTCCCCAGGGCAACGTGTATGGCTCTCCACACGGGATCTCCCTCCCAGAGTTGAGTCAAAGAAGTTGTCTCCCCGTTTTGTAGGCCCATTTCCCATAGCTAGGATTATCAATCCTGCAGCTGTCCGCCTGCGTCTGCCCCCTTCTATGAGGATTCATCCTACCTTCCACGTGTCCAAGATCAAACCAGTTAATGTGAGCCCTCTTCAGCCCCCCTCTACACCCCCACCACCACCCCGGACTATCGACGGGGAGACTGTTTACACTGTCCGTCGCCTCATCAAGTCCCGGCGACGTGGTAATGGGTTGCAGTACCTGGTACACTGGGAGGGTTATGGTCCTGAAGAGTGTTCATGGGTGCCCACTCGCAGTATCTATGACCCATCTCTCATTACTGACTTTCACCAGGCCCATCCCGATCAACCCCGTAGGACGTCAGGAGCCGTCCATAGAGGGGGGGGGTTCTGTCACAAGTTAGACACTTCTATTATTGTTTGTTTCATGCCTCATCTAAACTCTCCTGTCATTTCAGATCCCGCTTTCCTCCAGGCCCTTGTAATCAGCTCATTTCCCTCACCTGGACTCCTCAGCCCTTCCCCTCACCTGTTACTCATTCCCTCATCACTCCACAGTATTTATACCACCTCATTATCAGTTGTCCTTTGCCAGATTGTCTTGTCGTTTCCGCCAAGCTCTCCAGTGAGTGTTGTGCTCTAGTCCCGAGTTTTGTCCTGCCCAGTTTTTGATTCCTGCCTGTCTGACGGATTTAATGATGTTGACTCTGCCTGTCCTTGACCTGGAATAAACTGAACATTACTATACTGGTTGTATCTGAGTCGTGCTATTGGGTTCTGATCTGTACCTGTGATCGTGACATTGGAGAATAATACAATCTGTTGATCAACTTGACATGCATTATATGCAATCTGGATAGCATCGATATTAGCTGGCTTTACATATTCTTTCTCCAGGTAGTTGGAAAAAGTGTTCTGTCCCATATGCCGTGTGCCGCCCGGACATGCTATCATGCTAACTAGCTCCCTGAAAGCGGGTGACTCCACTGTAGCAATAGCCTGCATGTGTTCTACAACATACCGTGCAATGGCTTTATCGACTTTTCCCTGGCTAGCAGTCCCTTGGTTAAAATCCAGCCGCTGTTGCTTCGGTGCAGGTGGAGGTGGAGTGGCGTCGGCTGAGTCTCTGTGGTCTTAGCTACTAGCTTCGTCCCAGCATGTTGTTTCTGCAGATGTTTTAAGAGATTTGAACGACTGGTTTGGGCAGTAGATAGGCTCTTTGACCCGCCAGGACACAACTTACATTTAACTAAAACGTTATTTTCTTTGTGCTCGACAAAAGTGAAATAGTGAGAATATCTCCAGGTGGAGAAACTAGACTTGAGCTCCGCCGCCGCCATGACAGTCTTGTTAGTAAACAACACAAACACGCCCACAGCCCGTCTCCGCATGTGACACAGGAAGTATTTAAGTACATTTACTTGAGTACAGTTCTCATCTCTGTTCACCTGGCTGTTGACTATATAAAAAACTAACGGAGTAACGCACCATGTAGTAACGGTAACTGAGTTACTGAATTTAAAAAGTAATGCGTTAGAGTACTAGTTACTGCCAAAAATAACGGCGTTACAGTAACGCGTTACTTTGTAACGCGTTAGTCCCAACACTGCTGCTAGGTCACAGCAGGCAGATTGTGATGTCAGTCTTAATCTTTAGGCCTTTCTGTTGTTAGATAGTTTAGATATGTTTGGACTACAGACAGACATGTTGATGGCCAGCCTAAGAGTCAGTTACATAAACTGAGCCAGAGAGAGTTCTGCGGAATGTACGAACGAATATAGCATGAACATATCTCTGTGTTCTGTTTTGTAATGAAAGTCGAATCCTATCCTAATCTTTTAAACTCTTATTTCAAGTGTTGTAACAATGCATGTTGTTCAGTTCAACAGAACACAAAGTGTAGCCATTATCTAACTGAACTAAAAGAGTTACATGTTATGTGTTTCTTGTACAGGCTTTTCTGGATGAGAGGATTACTAATGCCTTAGAAAATTCAAGCCAGCCAAATGTGAAGGAACAAGCCATCTCTGTCCAAATGGCATTACTCTGTTATTTCTCTGTGAAGGGCTTTCACATGGCTCCACAGGAGTTTTTTAAAAGAAAGACAGCTCACTTGCACACACATTGCCACAACCATTTTGGGTTTGGAAAGCCATTCTGGAATATTCATCTCTTAGTTTTCCCCTGGCAAACCTCAGGCCACTTCTCTGTTCTTACAGGAAAACGATGTAGTAACTGACCACACCTTCTCCCCACACCACCCACTCAATCTCACTGGGAGGTAAGCTCAAACATAAAATCTGCTCTGTAAACAAGAAAACATCCCTTTAGTTTATGTTGTAAAGTTACTGTTAACAAAAGTTTTCATTTCGGGAAAATGAAACGAGGGGTTACTTAGGTAACCCTCAGTGGCGGCTGGTGGAAAATATTTTTAGTGGGGCTGTTGATTTTTTTTTGGGAGAAATTACCCCTTAAATTAGGACTTCTGGTGATGTAATGGCGCGTTTCCAGTGCAGCGCGGAGCTCGCTTTAAGCGTACCGAGCCGTGCGGGACCCGTTTTTGGTTGCGTTTCCACTTGGCCTAGTACCGGCTAGCGGGTCCTAATTCACAGTTTTTCTGGCCCCATAAAATCGTGGTTCTAGGGCCAGGAACAACCAGGCTGAGTCCGGCTGAGTATGCTAAACTAGAGAGAATCGCTGGCAAGGGGGCTACAACTACAACAAGATGAACATATTTTACCGTGATTTAATTGTAATACACGTTTCAAAATGATGCCGAATTAACAACATACTGATACCGGTTAGTAAAAACCATGAATTAACAACATACTGATACCGGTTAGTAAAAACCATGAATTAACGCTTTGACAAGTCTGCAGACAGACGGCAGGCGAAAAACCCTTTTAAAATGCATGTTTTCTAAATGGAGCTTGGCTAAGCTAACGTTATATATGCTCCGACCGTCCACACTCACTACAACGGCCTACAGACGTAAATAAACCAGCAACTGGATTCTCCATGACACAGGCAGTCTGTGGTTTGTACTTGTTTAACTTGTGTCTAGTTTCTGAATAGATCGTATCTCTCCCCGGCTGTTTGAAGAGCAAGCATGGGAAACAAAAGACAGCATTTACCTGTTTGCATCCAGCTAGCCATGCCTTTCTGGTGTACCAGCTACGTGAGAAGCCTCGTTGATACGTTTTGTCTTTTTCACGAGCTTATATACAAATCGGGTTGGTCCGGTCCAAGTTCTTTAAGTATGAATTTATCTCCCAAACTTCTCCTTTCGAAAGGATTGGAGAGTAGCTCTTGCACGGAATTGGGTGCGGACCGAGGTCCGGCAACTCCACCTGCACACAAAGCCATTCTCATCCAACTACTGCGTCACCTTGGTCACTCACGAGTCTAAAAAACAACTCACGTCAACGCACGTAAGCAACGTGGGCGCCAACGTGGGCGCCAACGTGGGCGCCAACGTGAGCGCCCTCGTGACCAAAATATTTGACGGTGCTGATTGGCTGAAATTATGTTTCGGTGGCACAGTTTACTATTGAGACTTTTGCAACGTGCTGGTTGCTGCTGTTTGGCTCGGGGGCTCCTTGAACGGCGCCCGGTAATGATAAACTAATGCCACGTGCAAGGCCAGGCAGGAAACGAGATTTTATTGTAGATTATACATTTTACTGATACCAATTGTATAATATTTACCTTGTTCATTAAAAATAAAAATATAAAATATATATATTTTTTAAATATTTTTTTTGGAAATATTTCTTTTTTAATTTAATATTTTTTTAAATATTTTTTTGTGTATGTGGGAAGAGGTGGGGCGGCATTGCACTTCCGTGGCAATGCTTCTCTATGGCAAAAACAGCACAAACATGGTCAAAATAGTCATAGATTAAACCAACGCTGTTATTTTTTAAAGATTGCTTTCATATTTACATGATGTGGTTACACTTTGTATGGATTGGCAATATTTACAAATTTCGTTATTTAACGATATTTTGAGGGGAAAGTGTGGTAGCACAAGCAGGCTATGTTGCTGTCACTGTCAGGGCAGTCACGTCCGTAGTATAGTTGCGCTGCGCTGTCATGTTCTTATATGGGACAGACAGACAGCAGCGATTGCGTTATTGAATGGTAAATATATATATATTAAAAAAACACACACACCCAAGTACTTTTTCAGCTGTAATTGCATTATTGCATACTTTTTATTTTATTTTGTATTAACTAAGTACAGTCAACATGTCACATAATGAAATGTTAGTATATCCCAAAATGCAATGAAATATTAAATGAAGTATTTATCACAAACGCCACCTCATTTCTACTAGTGCTAGCAGTTAAGTCATATCATACAGAAAAAGCCGACTAAGGATGGCTGACAGGGTCAGGTTCAGCAGATAAAAACCAAAATAACAATAAAAACACATAATCAATCTAAATCCTGCTTGTTAGTTACCCAGCATCATTGATATATAAGCTGCTAGCGATTCATTACTGAAATCTTACCTTCAAAGCTGACGAAGTCGCGCTAGCTAACTAGCAGGCAATGCTAGCAAAATTGGTTGTAACAACCAAGACAAAATATAGATAATTACGCTGTGCATATACAAATGAAGACCAGTATAAGCATCATAAAGGGCCTCTGATACAATATAGACAGTTGACAATTCAAAAGAGTTCGATATTTCAGCAACTTACTTCTGGAACTAATCGACGCGCCGTAATGAGTGAAGTGAATGAGGTCCAATGCCCAAATGACAATATTTTGAACTATTTCGATGTCCATACCCCGGAAGTAAGCGCCGCCATTTTTTACAACGGAGGTCTATGGGAGTGTCGTAACTCTTAGTATCTCTAGGGCTCTGGGCCGGCCGCCACTGGTAACCCTTGTTATATAAGCACAGGTGGAGCCCTCTACTGGACTCTATGGGTACTACCCCTTGATCATATCATACAAGCATTCATCCACTGAGACTTCTATAAACGTAGCCGGCCCCCGGGGCGGGCCTACCTGAATGCGAGCGCATCTCACCGTATAAAAGGAGGCCTCGCCTCCTGACTGTCATCCTACACCTCTCTTCAGCGAGCGGCATAGGACAGACAGGGCCCCGAGTAGAGGGCTCCACCTGTGCTTATATAGCAAGGGTTATAATACGTAACACCTCGTTATATCTCTCACAGGATCCGCCCTCTACTGGACTCTATGGGTACAGTGGGCGGAGCCCCGATGTATACACGCGCTGTTGTCCAACAACACCGTTCCACCCCACTGCCCCTGACAGGCTTTCTGGTTAGCAGCCGCTGCACCGCACTCTCGTTTACCTCGGTTGTGACCGTGGAGAAGTCTGGACCGCGGCTGACAGAGCACACTCCGACGCGCTTAACTCGTGAAAAGTGTGCTCGGAAAACAGTGCTAAGGCTCCCGGGGAGGGGGTCAGATGCCCACTGACCCACAGCCCCCCCCCCCTCCTCACCAGCCCTGTGTTGCCCCAGTAAGCACATAAGAGGAGAAAGAGCCAGACATGTCCAAGAGATACAACTTTATGAAGGGGCCTGGCGTTGACCAAGCCACAGCCTGTGCATATGTCCTCTACACTCACGCCGTTGAATGAGGCTGTTGACACAGCCACAGCCCGTGTAGAGTGTGCACGGACCCCCGCGGGGCAGGCTCTCCCCGCCTGTCCGTAGGCATGTGCAATGCACTCGCAGAGCCATCCTGCCAGGCGTTTCTTGGACAAAGCTTTCCTGCCCCCAAAGCACACAAACAGCTGTTTAGTGCGTCTAAAGGAAGCCGTGCACTCCATATAACATGTTAGCGCACGTACCGGGCAGAGGAGGTGCAGTTTAGCTTCCCTGGCCCCACTATGGGGTGGAAGACTAAAGCCCCCCAACTGAATAGCCCTCGACCTGAACACACTCCTTAGGCTCTTGGGTACAAAGGAGGGGTTCGGCCTGAGTGTCGCCCCGCTCTGGTCACCCCGGATCAACAAGCAACTTGGGTGCACCGATAGAGCGGTTAACTCGGACACTCTCTTGGCTGACGTTAAGGCAAGTAGCAATGATGTCTTCCACAACAGTGCTTTCAGGGAGGAGAGCTCCAGAGGCTCAAATGGTTCTGTGACCAAAGCCTAGAGCACCAACGGCAGGTCCCACTGCGGGGGCGGAGGCGTGCACTACTGGGCGCCCACCTATAGCTCTCTTCAAGCAGGTCCCTCCCCATCCTGTTCTGGATGTGTCCGTGAACACTGATGTAGGAGGTCACCTGTCCCAGTGGAGACCCCCTCTGGAGATGTTTTGGGGACCGCCAGTATCAAAGGTTGTCCTCCACTGATGGTGACCAGACGTCGTTTGTGCCTCTTGGGATCTAAACGAAGGCCGGCAAACCACCTCTGCAGGCGACGCATATGCAGTAACCTCTGCGGTACCACGAGGTGAGCAGCCGCCATGAGACCCAGAGTCTGCATGATGGTCAAAGCTGTCACCGTTGCCCCCCCGTTGCAGCCCTGAAGCAGTGATGCCCGTCTTCTCTCTGACAGGGTGGCCCGTAGTCTGCCTGCATCAAGCAAAATCCCCAGATACTCCACCTGCTGGTGAGGTACGGGACTGCTCTTCTTCCAATTGACCGCAAATCCCAACTTGGTTAGGTGTAGGATACATTGGGCTGTGTGGAACATTGCCCATTCCCTGGACCTGGCCATGACTATGAGGTCGTTGAGATAAAATAAAACCCTCATTCCATGGTCGCGAAGCGGCTGGAGCGCTGTGGTCACACATTTGCTGAACGTGCGTGGCGATAGGGAATAGCCGAACGGTAACCTGTTGTACTCATAGGCTATCCCCTGGAAGGCAAAAAAACGCAAATACTTTCTGTGCTCTGGAGCCATTTTCAAAGTAAGCGTCCCTCATGTCGATGGTTGTGAACCAATCCCCCGGCTGCACCACTTCCAGTAATTGTTTTATGGTTAACATATGGAACTTTTTGCAGACAATGTGCTGATTCAGGATGCGATGATTCAGAATGGGTCTGAATTATCCTGTCTTCCTGGAAACCAGGAAGTACATGGAGTAGAGCCCATTTTCTCTGTCCTGAGAGTGCACAACAGACACAGCCTGTTTTTGCAACAGGGCCTGAATCTCCTCCTGGGATTACACAGTACACAGCTGAGCTTCCATTCCCCATAAAACCAAGAAAGTGCTACTGTTGAGCTATTACACTAGGCGAGGTGTGTTTTCTGACAACTACACGCCGGCCCTGATGTCCAGTGGGGCAGAGGTTCTCTGCCCAGCCTGCTGCCTGTGGAAGCAGATGGGCTGCCAGGCTCTCATCAAGGGGGGGCACGCCGGGACACGCTGTGTCCGTGTGGCCCTGCACCCTGAGTATCCCCACCATACCAGCCACTGGAGCCTTCGCCTTCAGTGGCTGTCGCCACGACGTCTCCACACACTGCCAGATATCTGGCAACGGGGTGAAACGAAGGCTGGCTGCGCCGGGCGGACCGGGCCGTAGAACCCCTGGCGGAGGCGGCTCACCGGTTTCGGCGGCAGTGGTGAGGGGAGCGGTAGCCCTACACGCTCCGCCGCCATGGTCATCACCAG
This sequence comes from Pseudochaenichthys georgianus, assembly GCF_902827115.2. NCBI lineage: Eukaryota > Metazoa > Chordata > Actinopteri > Perciformes > Channichthyidae > Pseudochaenichthys > Pseudochaenichthys georgianus. The sequence continues at coordinate 1,643,954 of NC_047523.1, forward strand.
GGGGAAGTCCTGGCGGACAGACCTGGGCAGTGGACTTCGTCCAGTCCTCGTCCTCGTCATCCTCCTCGGCAAACAGAGCCATCCGCCCCGCTGGAATGGCGAACGTGAATGGCGAAAGTGAATGGCGAACGTGAATGGCCCCGCCTCAGCCATATCCTGGTCCCCCAAACACTCGAGGCAGAGGTGGTGGGGATCGGCGCCCACTATTAAGCCAGGGCACGAAGGACAGGCCCGGGTCTCTAGAAGTGGCGACTCCATGAAGGTATGATAACTTCTTTCTTCTTCTTTCAAACGTTTTACTCTGTCAGGTGTTGTCCTGCTCGCTGAAGAGAAAAGGATGACTGGCAGGAGGTATTGCTGCCTTATATGCGCGTGCATTCAGGAAGGCTCGGCCTGATTTATACAACTTCAGTGTGTGAACCCTCGCGAATCATTGATGAGAGTAGTACCCATAGAGTCCAGTAGAGGGTGGAGCCTGTGTGAGATAGAACACCGCTGTCATCATCAGACTGGCAGGGGCTGTTGCTTGCTCTGCTCAACCTCCCGCCGTCCAAATGGACTCAGTAGCGCCCCCTGCTGCTCTGGAGAATGTGTGTGTACGTGTACATTTGTGAGAAAATCCTCATCACAACTACGGAGGAATATTACTGCCAAAAGTAAGGTGATTTTTTTTTTTTACTCGTAGAACAAAAAGTTTTGCATTTGTAAAATATATGCTGCATTTGTTTATGTGTTTAAATACTCGTAGACAATATTTGTGTGTGCTGAATTTGTCACTGAAACATGATTTATTAGAAAAATGTAATGTGTTTGTTTGATAGATACCAAACCACATTGTGTTTGTTAGTGAATCATAAAGCATTTGTAAAACTTGTTTAGTTTGTTCGTGAAGCTTGTGTTAACCACAGACCTTATTTCAGGCATCTAACCAAAAACATGTCCAAAAAATTGTGACTTTAAGGCGAAGGAACCGGAAGCGGTAAAATGCTGACTAATTTTCAAGGACTGCTTCCTGCACAACTCGATTCTGCAAAAAAAGTTGCTCTAACTTCTTTGGCTTCCTCTTGTTCCCACAAAGAAAGGCACTGAATGTCTTTCCAGCACGTAACCGCTGCTATAGCCTGCTTCTGGTGTATCACATCTCCCTGCTGCCCTGCCAAGTGCAGCCGCACAGCCCCCACCCAATCACCACCCCCGCCTCCAGAGCTTCTCTGACTCACCAATCTCACTGAACAATGCCCACCATTGAACTCTCAATGGTTGTCTTTAATTGACATCTGGAATCTATTAATGCTTTAGCCAGTAGCCATGGCTACTCCACAATAAATTACATACAAACATCTTCATGAATTTTCAGCCAGATTTAAGACGGAAACATGGTGGGCTCTGTCTCACAGTGTTGGCGTTCCTGAAAGAGCCCTTCAGTGTGGCACGTGTTTCGGCTGACTCACCATACCATCGCCTTTTCCACCTCTGGTCTATTAGTATTATTTACCTTGAGGATTAATCATTTCCATGATTGGGATAAATGAGTTGGCCTGCTTTACATCTGGGAGTCATTTTAGCAGGTCGGGCTTACAGTTTTCTTCTCTTATCTGTCTTAATGTAGAGGAGCTGATATTTGAGTAGGGGGTGTGCTGACATTTTAGAAATTGATAGTCTTAAACATCTGAAGCGTTAGACTCGTGTCTTTAGACTTGTGTGCACATTTCGCTATTTTTTTAACTATAATCAAATTGGAAGTAATATGGATAGTGAACCAGCTGTTTGCATGAAGCATTTCAAAACTCTTTCCAAAATGTATCTTCTGTACCAGGGGTAATACTAAAAAGCCTTAACTAGGGTGTACTGTGTGGCCGTTGGCATGCAGCCAAGTGTCTAACAGAGTGGAATAATGTTTAAGCCTATGGATGTTCTGCTCCACAGGGTCACTTGGGGGAGAAGTTATTACGTAATGGCAAGGGCATGACGAATGTGACAACATGGGAGTAAAACAAACACAACTTTGTCTTCACACTCAGTGCTGTGCATACCAAAGAACAGCAAATTCATGAAAGTTGTTTGCTGCAGGTACAGTAAATTATTAACTAAATGGTTGTCCAATTGGAAATTAATATAGCTATTCAAAGGTATCTTAAGAATACTTTTCATTAGTTAATACCATACCCTAGACCGGATAAAACCAACTTTTCCCTCAAAGTATAAGCGCATTTATTACAGTACAACACTACCTTTAATTAAGCCAGTGGTTCCCAAACTTTTTCAGTCAATCAATAAATCAATGTTTATTTATATAGCCCAATATCACAAATGTTACATTTGTCTCAGTGGACTTCACAGTTTGTACAGAATATCAGCATGACAATACGACGCCCTCTGTCCTTAGGCTGCGGCCACACGAGGACGAAAACGGCTAAACGCATAGGATTAACGCAAACGCAATCGCAAAAAAGCTTCCGTCCACACGCAATAGTTATCCGGATAGTGTCTGTCCACACGAGACCGCTCCGTTTAGCTCCAACCGCTGGAGAAGCTGCAGTACATATGCAGAGCCTGTACGTGGCGCTGTAACTTCCTCCACAAAAGCAGCGAAGAAGCATGGTTGTCATGGTTGCCCTTCTGTTTATTCTCCGCGGTGGGGGCCGAGGGAACCGGGCAGTGTTTTTCGCCAGTCAGCGTGTATTAAAGTTTAAATCTTCCGACAAAATGATAAAAGTGCCGGTCAAAGGTCTTCTTTGTTATTTATTGAGCTTTAAAACAAATGAATAACGACTCTATATAATATAATAATAAAATACACGGAGCCTCTCTTTGTCCTCCCTCTCTTCGGACAGCGTCAGTGTCTGTCTCATGCAGCAGCTGATCCAGTAATGAGTGACCTGGCCGACAGTAAAAATAAACATATTTATAACTAGTGTAGGTAGTTTGAGAGGTAATTAAAATAGCTAAGGGCGATGATCTGACTTGAAGTGTGTGTTTTGCTGCAGCGGGAGGAGCTGCAGGTGAGCAGAGCTGCGTGTCTCCGTCCTGTCAGATTAGACTTCACTCGCATTTAGGTCCACATCGAGAGAAAGATAAATAATCTGAATTCAGTGTGCAGTTTACTTTGACGCGGGGGTGAGCAGCAGAGGTGGGGAGAGGCGGGGCTATTGCCTCATCATTATCAGAAAATGATCGTATAGGGCGTACACACGGAGCCGTTGGACCCCCCAGAGCGTTGCGTATGCCGTTCTATCCACCTTGGGACCCGTTATAATTTCCTCAGTCGTTTAGTGCCGTATTCGGTCGTCCTCGTGTGGCCGAACGGTCTATATGACACTAGACAGTAACGCAAACGACCGTTTTCGTCCTCGTGTAGCCGCAGCCTTAGACCTTCACATCGTACAAGGACACACTTCCAAAAAAGGAAAAACCCCACAGTTTAAAGGGGGAAATGGGAGAAATCTCAGGGAGAGCAACAGAGGAGGGATCCCTCTCCCAGGACGGACAGACGTGTAATAGATGCCGTGTGTAAATCGAAAAGATAATACATTTGCAACATAGGTAGTCCAAATGTTTGGAAATGCATGTGTCTATAATAATAAGATGAATCCACGAGGATGTCAACAATCCTGTGGGAGCCATCAGGGAAGTAGTATGGTGAGAGTCAAGCAGGACCACAGTGACATGTTCAGCCACGACTCGAAATCCAGGACTCAGATCAGGACTCAGGATCAGCCACGACTCAGGATCCCGGCGTAGATAGACACCAAAAAGAAATTTGGAGGAAACTGTGTTATTGGGAACATGCGAGTACACAGGTACAGACAGAGAGAAGGAAGAAGTAAGGTGTCCCCCGACAGTCTAAGCATATAGCAGCAAAACTAGGGGCTAGGGGAATCTAATCAGCACTAACTATAAGCTTGATCAAAAAGGAAGGTCTTAAGCGCAATCTTAACCTGTTAAGCCCGAGAGACCCCGGTACCGGGGCACTGCCGCAACATCTTGCAGGAAACAGTGTCTGAGGGCATGTTCATTTAATAAACTATGTGTTGTGTTCCGTGTATAGAGCTGTGTGTTTGTGGGAGCCCCTAGTGGCGAGTGATAACAGCGCAGCTTTATCTACCACAGGAAATAGTCATACAGGAAGTTGTGTCAGACAGTTGGGAAATTACATAGATATATATAAACACTAGATGGCTCATGGGAGATTTTCCAGCGTAGCTGACCGGCCGCCATCTTGCTACAGTCAACAGTTACTCTGATTCGCGTTATGGTAGCTGTTGTAAGGTGAGTGATCTGCACAAAAATACTCTTAACTCACTGAAATCTTGACTGATTTACAAACGGTTTGGTTTATTATAAACATGATTAGCATGGCTATGATACAGGATGCTTGGACATGTTGAGATTGCAGCTTTTCTTTGTGTATGTGGTTGTATTTATTAGCTGGCTAATAACAAGAGGCTGTCAGTGAGACCTAGTATTACAAAGTTGAACCAGCAACGTTCCACCAGTGGGAGAGGCAGAACTGCTCTTTCTTCTCAACACAACTTAAGTTACATATGATTTCTTCCAAGTGGTTTGGCTTGTTAAAAACATCTTGCATTATGATACAAGAATTTGCTGGCTTTGTGTTTACAGAAGTACCTGACTATGCCGGACTTTTGTGCAGCCTACGGATGCTCTAATCACCGCAGTCTGGAAACAAGAACCCGTGGGATCACCTTTCACGTGTAAGATAGGACAATATTATGACTAAAATTAGGATAATCATTAATTACTTAGTGGATGTATGTACATTACAAGTCCTGCTACACAGGATCAGTGGGGCTATGTGAGATAATAGTATTGCAAGATTGTTGTTGACCCAGCCTCTTTAGAATATGTTGTTACCATTTCTTTACACAATTATTTAATGTTTCTATTGGACACCTTTTTTATTACTCTTAGTGTGGTTGTCTTATTCTTAAAGTAGGCTATACATTAGGGGTGTAACGGTTCACAGAAGTCACGGTTCGGTTCGTACCTCGGTTTGGGGGTCACGGTTCGGTACGGTTCGGTACAACAAGAAAAAGCAAAAAAAAGTCCCAAATGCATAATTCCAGGTTTGTTGTTATTTATTTTTGAACAGTAGTGCAAGTTTCAGTTTCAAAATAAGGAACTCTGACATTTTGAATAATTAACTCTGTATTAAACAGTTAAAAACAAACCATACACACTCAGATGGCCATATTATCTATAATGGCTGAAGTCAAACAAAAAGGTTTCATCAAGCTGTAAAACTAAAAAGAATGTCTTACATCATAAATAATAAGAAAGTGTTTCAAGAGCGCAAAGTCGTTGAAAAACATATGCCAAAGCTTCCGTTATTTAGTTTTGGTTTCACGGCTCTCATGTCAATTGGCTTCTTAAAAACAGCGGGGATCAGCTGTTGAACTGCTGTTGTCTTTTGCCGGGCTCCGGTGATTGGCAAATCTGGGTACTGATATGATTTAGCATGTTTGGCGTGTGTTGCCATTAGCATACCGCACCGCTGTAGAACAATGCCGACACACCGTCCTCGTCGGATCTACCACTCGCACACTTCATCGTTATTGTAGTCCACAGGGAACCCGAAATGTTCCCACACAGCGGATTTAAAAGAAGCAGGTGGGTTCTCGCTCCTGTGTGTTATCTGAACTCACCATACTAACTTTTCTTCTTCTTGTATTTAGTTCGTTTTGTTGTTGTGTTTCTTCTTGTTCTTCATTTGTTGTTTAAGGGCGGCTGGCAAACAGCTTTTAGGCGCAATACCGCCCCCTGGATTATAAATAGTGTAGTGGATACTACCCTGAAGGACAGACTTTTTTCCCACTCGTAAAAAAAAAGGCGTATTCGCCGTGTGACTGCACGTGCCGAACCGTGACATCCGAACCGTGACGGTACGGGACGAATACGGATACCGTTACACCCCTACTATACATACATGCATACATACCAAAAATATGATAATTTCGGTGTGTATTTTTGTCCTACCCTTAATGTTAAAGGAAAGAAGGGAGGAACATGTTGACAATAATTTATATATCTGGCTACCTTTCTCATGTTTTAAAGGTTTCCCAAAACCAAAGAGAGGAGGAGGCAGTGGGAACTCGCCCTAAGAAGGGACGGTTTTGTTTCCTGTGACAGGACACTGCTCTGCAGTGAGCACTTCAAGAGTGAGGAATTTGACCGGACAGGAGACACAGCACTATGTTCCCCACATATGTTTATGTTTGCTCAGTCTAATAAACCCATAACATGGTTGTGAAAGAATACCAAAGCTGAGGCTGGACGATGATTGATTGTTGGTGTGCCATGTGTCACCGTGTGTCTTATTGGTTTTGTGTTATACTGTATTTTATTGTGTGCAGCTAGTCCTTATCTCCAAGACACATTTAAAACAAATAACCTTGAAGTCCCATCTCTCCCCACCTGCTCCTGCTTCCTACATCCCCTCCACACCACACCAAGTTGTTCTTCTTAATAATAATAATACATTTATTTTGGGGGGCCGCCTTTCATAACACCCAAGGACACATAGGATAGTTTATGTTTAAATTGTTCCCTATATTGCATAGGGGCAATATAGGGAACAATTTAAACAGTGGATTTTGTGATATATCAGCCGGGGTGAGACAAGACAAACCACAAATGGACTACAGAAGGACACAAAAGGACACATGGTACAGTTTATATTATTCTTGGTCTTTTTTCAATAACATATTTCAAAGGTTCTGGATTTGTTTACAAATCTAGAAACTAAATACAAAACTAGGATGATATGAAGATCTCATGTCAAAAATAATTGTGATAAATTAGACAGAACTGGCCTGTCTGTGAGCACATGTTATGTTGGTTTGGTTCTTCTGATAAAGGTGTGAATATCTAAATAATATACCAACATATGCTATTGACATTAGTTCTGTCCCTGTTCTTAAAGCTAAGGCATTGCTAAATTAACAACTCTTGGCTTACAGAGTGGTAACATGAGACCAATTTTTATATATAAAATATAAATGTATTTTAATTTTATAATTTATTTTAAATATTAACAATATAATAAAATAAATGGAAATATAAACACCGGAAAATATTTAATATAAATACCGTGTGTGTGTGTGTGTGTGTGTGTGTGTGTGTGTGTGTGTGTGTGTGTGTGTGTGTGTGTGTGTGTGTGTGTGTGTGTGTGTGTGTGTGTGTGTGTGTGTGTGTGTGTGTGTGTGTGTGTGTGTGTGTGTGTGTGTGTGTGTGTGTGTGGCTATTGCTTTATCTGATTAATGTTATTTTCATATGAAAGTCCATGATTATAAGTACGCAGTATCATAACTACATCTTTGATGTTTATAAAAAACCATACCGTTTGAAAATTGGTTGAAAATTGAGCAAGCTATGGTTATTTAAATAGTAAACCATAATGTTATGAATGAGAGAACTCCCTGTAGCAAGATGGCGGCCAAGTGGCAACGTCGGTCTCCATTGGCCAGCAGCGCGGGTGAGTCATTTAGAGTTTATATATATCTATGGGAAATTACATGTGGCAGTCCAGTTTTTGTTAGCTCCACAATCTGGCTTCATCCATCTTCTGGAGACTTGTTAAGCGCATTGTAAATATGTTAGTTGAAACTATATTAATGTAGAACAGTGTTTTTTTCATAATTTGATTGTATTTCGTACCTTTTATTATGCAATGTTAAACTGCATCTGCACCACTAGGCCTAAGCTAACGCCTCATGTCAATGACAATGTAACAGTAATCCGCTAGCGTATTAGCTCGTTGTTAGCTTAGCCTCTTTAGCATATTAGCTCGTTGTTAGCTTAGCATATTAGCTTGTCGTTAGCTTAGCATATTATCATTTAGCTAAACTCTTGTTTTCTCTTCAGTCATAACATAGATTAGTTTGTTAGCCTTCTAAGTTTTCTAACTAGTCTAGCATGACTATAGCATGGTAATTTATGTTGTGTTTCTGTATACCTGTCATGTATACTTATCCCATTGCAACTGTAAAACAATGTATTTTTCTTGTGTGTTACAGTTTTACAATAAAGAATATATGAATATTCAAGAGCTTCAGTAATCTCCAATTCCGAATCCCGTTCTCTTGGAATTAGTCGAAGTTCATATGTATGCTGACTGAATAGCTAGATTCCAGGAACATCTAGTGAGAACAGTACACTATGAATGTTTTATATCTATGTAACGGGAAGAAACTCATCTAACTGATCATTATTTTTTTGTTTTCAAAATAAAACCCACAATGCTAACGCTGAGCCTCTGAATTAGCAACGAGCGAAAAATGCTAACAGATTACTGCACCGAAATTCACTCACAAAACCATATTATTTATCTTTTCTGCACATCCAACCCATCGTTTCACATTGTGAGGTGACACAGAATCGAAGGGTACCCTCATTATCACTCAATTATACGAACTCGCAGAGATAATAACAAGAACAGACATCAAAACATGTGGCACTCGGTAGCAGAGGTGGGGACTCAAGTCACATGACTTGACTCGAGTCGCATATTTTTTGACTTGAGACTTGCTTGACTAACATTGATGAAAGACTTGACTTGACTTTGACTTGGTATTCATGACTTGAGACTTGACTTAAGCATGAGATAGATGACTTTAAAGGACTTGACTGTTTAAAATTAAATATTTGCGTTTGTTTTTGTAGTGAGATATTACGTTTAGTTTTTTCGAAAAACGTGATTATAGCGCCGTGCGCGCAAACCTGGCAACCCACTAGAAGGAAGGAGTGTCGGTTAACATGGCAGCAGCTAGCTTTACTCCACAAATAGTTAAGTTTGGATTCAAGGATTATTTTGTCGATGATAAGAAGAGAACAGCGATATGCAGGGTCTGCAGCATACAGATCAGTGACACGACCACCACAACATCCAACTTCATTCGTCACTACAAAAAACACAGAAAGGTGCATGCATGTGTTGTTTTAGCGAGAAAGCTAACGTTAAGTTTAAGCTACGTTAGACTTGGTTTCAAATCGATTAAGCAAAGAGAAGACAAAACGGTAAATGAACACTAGAACCGCCAAGGGAGAGAGAGAGAGAGAGAGAAAAAGAGATGCCTCGTTTATTTCCCCTGTGTTATTATCAGAAGTTACTGTAAACTTTTGAATAATGTAGTTCATCTACTTTTAGTAGTTTGTTTAAATGTTTTAATTATGTTGTTTTTGTTGTAGAAGTGCATCATTCCTCGATTTATTGTAAAATGAATCTGAACTTTTTGATCTGTTATGATGATAAACTGAAGCAATTTCTAAATTAACCCAATTAAGTGAGTTTTAAATCGTCCTACTTAGTTTATAAAGAAATTATGAAGAGGAACAAATTAAATGATTTGAAAATGATATCTATGTAGGCACTGACGCTGTTCTAGTGCTAACAGACATTTAAATTAAATATGTGTAATAGCAAATGCAAATTAGTCGCTTTTCGGTGCCTCCCGCTTTTTTAACGCTGATTTGGGTGACTCGTGTAATTCGTGGAGAACCGAAGAGTTTTCGGTTTTTGGGGGGGGGGGGGTCCGTCCGTCCGTCAGTCCGACTGACGGACAACTTCTCTCTTCAAAAAAGAAGAAGAGATCTAGACCGCAAAATAATTAAACAAGCGAGTGCCTGTTTTTCCTGGCCAATGATAGGTTCCTTGAACACAACACGAGCGTAACGTCTCTTCACGTTAAGTTCCCCACCCCTGCTGTAAATAATAATAAAAACCCTTGATTTATAACTTAACATCTCTGTCTCCTATTGATCTGAGTATATTATAAGGAATAGCAGTTAATTTAAGCATTATAGCACAGGGCTTTGTCAGATGGTATATTTGACGCTGTTTTTTTTCTGCTTCGAATAGTTCTTTCATTTTTCACCATACCTGTGTTTGCATCCCTGTGTATGATTTTCTTACCTGGAGTTCTGCCTTTTTGAAAATACTTTTTGAGTCCTAGCTATAGGCTATTGTCTGCAGTTCTAGGGTTAATATGAATCTAATATGATTGTCATCGGTCTAAATTAGATTTCAAATGATTAACTGTGTAATGAAGATCATAGTGTGGGTTGAATCCATTTTCATAACCACTGTTTTTTAACTGATTTAAATGCGGAAACTGGGCTTATTCATCAGAATTTCGTATGACTTGACTTGACTTGCTTGACTCTCACCACAGTGACTTGGGACTTGCTTGATACTTGTAGGTCAATACTTGAGACTTGCTCATGATTTGCACATGTAGGACTTACTCCCACCTCTTCTAGGTAGCTAAAAACGCTAACATGGATTACTTGTGTCGTAGTCTGGTTAAAAGTGGTCTTCAATGGCATTAAAACGATAAAAACGCTGCTGAAGTTAATCCATAGGTTAATCCAATGTGTATGTGTCCCTTTGAAATTATTTATGATAATCCATGAGCAATAAACCTGCTTTTCGGTTTCCAGATGTCAGAGCTAGAGATAGGTTCGCTCTGATGCAAAACTGCGTACGGGAAGCCCCCACCTTTTTGTTTTACCATGTGTGTGCGTGGGGAAATCCCCCTTCGATTCTATTGGCTCTAACGGTCAAAAAAATATGTCAATCAGCAACATCGACAAAGGGGGGCCAGAGATATGGAAAATCCACCCAAATGACCCCAGAAGTGTTTTTTTTTATAAATCTGTCTAAAAAGATCAAATGTCACTTGTTTTGCATTAATATGGTTACAGGGTACTTATTCTATGTTATACTTTAGATTCCTAAAGCTTTTAGTCTACCTTACCATCATCCAAGGGTAGTTTTCACTATAAGTAAAACAGGCTCAGGGCTAAACAGGTTAAAAACGGAGCCAGTCAGGCCCCCATTGGGTAATTGGAAATACTTTCGAGTCCCCCCTAACCGGCCTCCCACCTAGATTGGTTGGACTATTTGTACGTCATTGTACAATCATTACATTTTATCTGTTTATAATAACAAGACAAAGATCCAACCATTATTTTATATTTCATTATGGATTGAAAACGAACAAAAGTGCTTGTATTGGCAAATGATCCTTTGCCACTGAAATAAGTAGGCCTACTTCCTCGAGTAGTAGATTTTGTAATGAAAATATATGAATCAACATTAGCTACTGTTTGTACTACAGGTTGCAAATAATCACATCACTATTCATTTCCTATTTCACACATAGCCTACCTATCAATGACTTGGGTGTGCTTGCTTTCGCTTGAAGATCTTCTCAAACAGGGGCTGTTTTTTTGTTTTCATAATATCTGCTGCTAAGGTTTTGAGACAGAGGACACAGTGTTCGCTCCTCCCCACCGACCACGCTAGATGTGAAGTCCCACAGTTTGAAAAGCGCCTTTTTGTTAGCAAAAGTGGTGGGGAATTATTTTCCAGATAAAAAAAACACTATTGCATTAAGCGCTCCCTGCAAACAATACATACATACAGTATATACTGTACATGCTTACAATACTGTTTTTGACAACTAGTTCAGTGACTATGCTACGCTGCTGCAAAGCTATTCTCTATTCAATAAATACTAATATTAAATCGCAGCTCCAAACTGCAGCACTTGGGTTTCCAGAAGTACACCCAGAAAGTGAGAACAGTCCTCCAGATTGTACATGTTCCCTTGTGCAACTTCTCAAAGTGTACAATTCTTTGTGCACGCTTTTTTCAGAACATTTTAACAAATTATCCTAATGCAAAGTGGTGGGGACAAAATTAGCCATTTCCAAAAGTGGTGGTGACATGTCTCCAGTGTCCAGTATAAATCTATGCGCTGGGTTTAGCACTTGGTTAATCCTGACTATCTCAGTAAGAATCAACGCCCTCATTTACAAAGTTAAACCGTTACAGCATCATTCAGATCATTGTTTTGGGTATCAGAGATAGAAGACCAAGATATTTTACTAAAAAGGGGCCTTTCCTGAAAAAAAAATGTACTTCATTAATGTTTATCTGTATCTGGCTGTTAGCTGTATGAAGACTCATTGCTCAGAGATTGTTCTGGAGTCTTTCTGGCCAGGACAGAAAAGCAGAATACTTTAAGCCTAACAAAAGATACTATGTTAAAGTTTACTTTGTAGTACTTAAGTAGGGGTTCCTCAAAAATATGTCTAAACTAAACGAGAAATAACATGTTTTGCACGCCCTTATTGTTAAATTAAATATAATTGTACAGTAATTTGTCAGCAAATTGAAATTGTTTTCTTTTACAATGCTGCTATAGTTTAAGTTTGGTTAACTTTAGGAATGAAAAATATAAATTGTGTTATAGAAGAATGGTGGTCATGGTAAGAAACAATAAGCCGTGGATTTCCATCTGAAAGTCAAGTTTTCTCTCCAGATGCACATCATACTTCCTGCAGCTGCTAGAGGGCTCTGCCATTTGAACAGAAACGTGTTCTGATTGGCCATGTACTGATATGATTGATGCCTCAGAGCATTTAGACTGTAGAATCTAAAGAGGATTCCCCTTTCCTTTGTCCACCAGTGTATTTCTCTTTTACACAGTAACTAAAGCAAAAACTCAAGAAAGACTAAAAGAGTGACGGTTTTCGTTTTTTCCTCTATCTTAGGGAACATGTGGCACGCTGTAACAGACTCATGTGTGTTGCAGCTCCGAAGCTGTCTTTACAATAAGCTTTTGTAATTTGGTCCAAACTGCTCTAAATCGGAAAAAAATGCATAAATGGCCAGCAGTGCCCAGCTGGATGTGTGAAAGGAAAAAACTCTAACATTTTTTAATAGGGGATTCCCATAAAGCCGTTGGCTCTATAATCCCATTGTAACACAAAGAAGCTTTGAACATACTGTCATACTAGTATCTCTGTAGTACGCGTATGATGTAAATTAAAAACAATATCAGTGACCACAACACTACCACCAATTAATGAAAAAACATATTGGAAACCGTTTTATGACGAACCAAAACCTTTTCCAGCACTCAATATAAAACGAACAGTGGGAAGGTATTTACTGCATGGAAAAGCTTTGCAAGATGGTTTGGCTCTCTTTGGTTTTTGGAGCCAGGGGGAATGTGACCATTTCCTGCTGTAATGGCTTCATCACAGCCCTGCAGTGGAAATAGACTTTCTTCCTGCTTTCAGATGATTACATGGGAGGAGGGCCGAACAGCAACGACAGGACGATAAGCTATAAGAGATAATCATCAGAACTATATCAAACGAATGTTTGTCACAAAAGGAAAATCATGCTAGAGAAGAAGACTCAAAAAACACTAAATGGTCTCTTGTCAAGAGAAGAGTTTATAACATCATTGAGACTGAGGTTGTTTTACTTAAGGGGCTACGGCCACTATCGGTGTTGTGTGTTTGTTCTGATCAACCAGCTTGGTTTCCTGTACTGAAGACTCCCTATGGAGTTCCCAAAGAGTCACAGCGGGAATGTGCACGTCCTTGCATTCCTGCCCAATAACCTTAACCTCTTAAGCCCTGAGCCTATTTTTCGGGCCTCATGCTGGAAAATGACATGCCCAGAATGAATGACTATATCTTCACAACTAAAAGGGGTATATGAATAATCTTGTTATCAAAGCAATGATACAACTGTGAATTGGCTGTAGAAGTGTCAGAATCAATATAGATGTTGCTGTGTCAGAGTAAATTCAGATGGAACATAGTAAAACTATTTAAATTATAATCCGCCTAAAAAAACACATTTATAGTGACAACCACCCTTGAATGATGGAATACTAGCCCAGAACCTTTAGGGATCCAAACTATAGTATATCATAAGTATACCCTGTGTCAGGATAGATGCTAATTTAGTGAAACTTGACTTATGAGAGGTTTAGCAGGTAGGTCCAGGCGGACTCATATGTGGGTACATTTGGGTACCATCAGTACCATTTGACCTTTCTCAGGTACCAGACTGTAAAACTCATTTTATTTCATTGACAGATCACTATAGGCGTCACTGTTTTTGACCTTTTTGGAAAATTCACCATGACCTCTATACCTTTTTTCACCACAAAGCGTAATGGTGCGCCAGCTGCCAGTCAGACCTATGCATTACGCATGGCCGCATCTCTGGAACCCATTGGTAACATTGGGTGATTGACACCTCTTTGTAACCGTTAGAGCAAATATAATCGAGGGGCAGTTCGTAAATCCATGTAAACATTACAATTGGTCAGTTAAAATGACGCACACACATGCCCTAAAGCAGATGCTAAACATTATCAGTGTGCGAAAAAGTACACGTCCCACCGTCCGGGATGTGTTATTTATAATATCGGACAAGTAGATCTTTCAATTGACTTGTCCGGCGGACAAGTGACGTTTTTCGCCCTGACAAATTATTGATAAATTCAGTTTACAAAAGGCAGAACTCATTCGCAAATTGTACGTGTCCGCCATTGTTCGTTTAGAAATGTTAGTTTCGGTTCTGCTTGTCGATTCCTAAGGAAATGCATCTCGCTGCTTTCTGTACAGTTAGACGGGGGCGGGGCGGAGCGGAGCGGGGCGGGAAGTGTAGCACAGTGGCCGGGTTGGGAAGCAAAACTCGGTTCCGAGTAGGAACAAATAACAAATGTCCGGTCCCGGGATTAATAAGAGTTGTGAGGACAGGAGGCGAGGCCGAGCCCCGCGGACTGCAGCTCTCTCTCTCTATGCTCTCTCTATGCACGGTGCAGCTCAGCGTCACTCTCTCTCTCTCTCTCTCTCTCTCTCTCTCTCTTTTTCTCTCTCCACACAGCAGATCCGCTGCCCGTTTAACAACCTCATCTTTGTCAAAATGTCTTTCTCTAACACGTAATGAAGGTTATTAAGCGTTTTAGCTCCTGTGTTGTTAATATTGATGCCATTTCCTTTATGAAGTGAAGCAGCCTCCCTGTCTGTGTCCTCGCACTGTCCTCACATCCCCGGACCCCCAGACTCGGAGGAGCAGAGATGTCAGTATTGTTTATGAAGCAGGGTATAGAAAGTACATTATTGAAATGAAAATACTATTTATTTACTTTTACAAACAGTGAGTAGCTGGGCAGCTGCAGCATGTGTAAATAAATGCGTGCAAGCGTCTTTGAGTTGTAGAAAAGCGCTATAAATATAATGTATTATTAGTATATGTCCTATGTGTTGGACATGTGTGGTTGGACTGTGTCTCACAGGCAGGTTGCAGTGTAGCATCAGAGGAGACTGGTCCAATCGTACATTCTCAAACTGCACCACTTAGAACTAACTAAACAATGCAGAGATTATTTTGATATAATTGTGTTCAATAACCGTAAGAAATTCAACAGTATGAAGTGATTTGTAATTGGAATACAGATTTGACTTAATGTTTTCATAAATATATTTTTCTCCCAGTTTGTCATGGGACTTATTTTTACCCTCTCAAAGAACCGGAACCGAAAATAACCGGAATCTAAAAGCAGAACCGGAATTGTTAAAATCCAAACGATACCCAACCCTTTGTGTGATGCAGTAAAATCTTACCGCTCACTTACGTTAGCGGTGTCATAAAAACCGTGGGAAAATGTAAAATACGATGGTGAAGAAGAAGATTCCAGTGGCCCAGATTTTTGTCCATTCTGGACAAGTGAAAAATGTATTCGGACAAGTACATTGCCAAACTCACTTGTCCATGGACAAGTACTCTCTAAAAACTTTTTCTCACACTGATTATACGCCGTTTATTACAATACATGTAATGATGGATTATCAGTAATCATTTCAAAGTGACACGGAGACATTGGATTAACCTTCAGCAGCGTTGTTATGCCCTTGAACACAACTTTTGATCACAAAACAGCAAAGGTAAGACATATTTATATGTAAAGTGAAGTTGTTTGTTGTCCTTTCCTGGCTGCTAGTTCAGTGAGTTTGTTTTCTTCCATATGATATGTCGTTTGTGCAGATAGCATGAAGTAGAACAATCGATATCACCACTTATGTGCCCTAGCACCGTTAGCATGTTTTCGTTAAGTGCTGATTTAGATGCTTGGTGTTGGAATTGTGATTCGTTTAGGTAAAAATTGTTATTATCGTCTGTTAGCTGAGTTAAGTGGGTAAGCCACATTAATAGGTTGTTAAATGTTAACAAGCCCTGGGATGCTGTTCTTATAAGTACCGAGGGCAATCGGGCTCTCGAGGTCTAAGGTCTCCTATCATGCAAAATGCACTTGTTTATGTCTTTTATACATAAATACACTGAACAAAAATATAAATGCAACACTTTTGTTTTTGCTCCCATTTTTCATGAGATGAACTCAAAGATCTAAAACATTTTCTATAAACACAAAATAACCATTTCTCACAAATATTGTTCACAAATCTGAAAACATCTGTGATAGTGAGCACTTCTCCTTTGCCGAGATAATCCATCCTCCCTCACAGTTGTGGCATATCAAGATGCTGATTAGACAGCATGATTATTGCACAGGTGTGCCTTAGGCTGGCCACAATAAAAGGCCACTCTGAAACGTGCAGTTTTGCTTTATTGGGGGGGTCTGCGGGGGTCCGAAAACCAGTCAGTATCTGGTGCGACCACCATTTGCCTCACGCAGTGCAACACATCTCCTTCGCATAGAGTTGATCAGGTTGTTGATTGTGGCCTGTGGAATGTTGGTCCACTCCTCTTCAATGGCTGTGCCAAGTTGCTGGATATTGGCAGGAACTGGAACACGCTGTCGTATACGCCGATCCAGAGCATCCCAAACATGCTCAATGGGTGACATGTCCGGTCAGTATGCTGGCCATGCAAGAACTGGGATGTTTTCAGCCTCCAGGAATTGTGTACAGATCCTTGCAACACGGGGCCATGCATTATCATGCTGCAACATGAGGTGATGGTCGTGGATGAATGGCACAACAATGGGAATCAGGATCTCGTCACGGTATCTCTGTGCATTCACAATACCATCAATAAAATGCACCTGTGTTCGTCGTCCATAACATACGCCTGCCCATACCATAACCCCACCACCACCATGGGCCACTCGATTCACAACATCGACATCAGAAAACCGCTCACCCACACGACGCCACACACGCTGTCTGCCATCTGCCCTGCACAGTGAAAACCGGGATTCATCCGTGAAGAGAACACGTGAGCATTTGCCCACTCAAGTCGGTTACGACGACGAACCGGAGTCAGGTCGAGACCCCGATGAGGACGACGAGCATGCAGATGAGCTTCCCTGAGACGGTTTCTGACAGTTTGTGCAGAAAGTCTTTGGTTATACAAAGCGATTGTTGCAGCAGCTGTCCGAGTGGCTGGTCTCAGACCATCTTGGAGGTGAACATGCTGGATGTGGAGGTCCTGGGCTGGTGTGGTTACACGTGGTCTGCGGTTGTGAGGCCGGTTGGATGTACTGCCAAATTCTCTGAAACGCCTTTGGAGACGGCTTATGGTCGAGAAATGAACATTCATTTCACGGGCAACAGCTCTGGTGGACATTCCTGCTGTCAGCATGCCAGTTGCACGCTCCCTCAAAACTTGAACGTTCACCGTGTTGAATGCAGCAGACAGGTCCAAAAGGATGATGACAGAGGAGAGGGAGGCTGCTTTAGCAGTGTGCAGTTCCTCAGTGACAGCAATGAGGGCAGTTTCTGTGGAGTGACCTGCCTTGAAACCAGACTGGTGCGGATCCAGAAGGTTGTTCTGATGGAGAGAGCAGGAGAGTTGTTTAAAGACAGCGTTCAAGTGTTTTAGACAGGAACGGGAGGAGAGAGACAGGCCTGTAGTTTATAACATCAGACGGGTTGGGAGTGGGTTTCTTTAGGAGAGGGTTTACTCTTGCCTCCTTGAGACTGTTTGGAAAGTGACCAGAAGTTAGAGAAGTGTTGATGAAATGGGGGAGAAACGGTAGAATATCAGGAGCGATAGTCTGAAGGAGGTTTGAAGGGATAGGGTCCAGAGGACAGGTGGTAGGGCGGGCAGAGGTAATGAGGGTAAGAACCTCACTTGGAGAGAGAGGGGAGAAGGAGGTTAGTGTGTGGGTGGAAGGAGGGTCTGGTGACCCAGCGGTGAGTAGAGGTGAGTCAGAAAAAGAAGAGCGAATATCATCAACCTTTTTTTCAAAGTGGTTAACAAAGTCGCTGGACAGAAGTGAGGAGGGGGGAGGGGCTTTGGGAGGGGGGGGGTCCAAGAGGGTGGAGAAGATGGAAAATAGTTTTTTGGGATTGGAGTAGGAAGATTGGATCTTATCTTGAAAGAAAGTGCTTTTTGCCTGAGAGATCGAAGCAGAGAAAGAGGAGAGGAGAGCCTGATAGGTTAGGAGGTCGTCGTGGTGTTTGGATTTCCACCGTTTCCGCTCTGCTGCCCGAAGGATGGTTCTATTAGCACGCAGTGCGTCATTTAGCCAGGGAGCAGGAGGGGACTGACGAGCCTGCCGAGATGTGAGAGGACAGAGAGGAAGAGAGAGTCCAGAGAGGATGAGAGAGTAGAGAGGAGAGTTTCCGCAGCAGAGTTTGGAGGCAGGAGTTGGAAGGAGTCAGAGGAAGGGAGGGCTGAGAGCACCGATGAGGCAAGGGTAGAGGGGGAGAGGGAACGAAGGTTACGGCGGACAGGTGCAGGATGAGAAGAGACTAGTTTGTTATGTTTGGAGAGGGGTAGAGAGAATGAAATGAAGAAGGGATCCGAGGTGTGGAGCGGGTTTACAGAGAGGTTAGAAGTAGCACAGTTCCTTGAGAATATGAGATCAAGGACACTGCCAGCTTTATGAGTCGGTGGGGACGGAGACAGTGAGAAAGCAAAGGCGGTTAACAGAGATGTTAGTTCGTCTATCTTCCCCGTCTGGAGGTTGAAGTCTCCGAGAAGTACAGCGGGAGGGCCAGATTCAGGGATGTGTGAGAGGAGATTATCTAATTCCTCCAAGAAGTCCCCCAAGGCGCCTGGTGGACGGTAGAGAACAACAATGGTCAGTTGTATAGCATGGGTTACTGTGACGGCATGGAATTCAAAGGTGGAAGGAGTGAAGTTAGGTAGCTTGAAGAGGGAAAAGCTCCATTTGGGAGAGAGCAGGAGACCAGTGCCACCTCCTCTGCCAGTGGGTCTGGGTGTATGGGAGAAGGAATATGCTGTGGAGAGAGCTGCTGGGGTGGATGTGTTGGATGGAGTAATCCACGTCTCAGTGAGAGCAAGGAAATCCAGAGACTGCAGGGAGGCGTAGCCAGAGATGAAGTCAGCCTTAGGAACAGCTGACTGGCAGTTCCACAGGCCGCCTGAAACTAGATGCTGGATCTCAGTGGAGCACGTGGGATAGACGAGAGCAGACTGGTTATAGCGATTAGGAGATACACGGGGCCAGTGATAATTGCGAGAAGACACATAAACAGGAATGGAGAAAATACACATGATTATAGCATGAGGGGCTAGAAAGCTAAAGAAAACACCAGCGATACTTAGCTCAATCAAGGTAGGATTTGCCTCTTCTTTGCCACCCTCGTGACTCCCGCAGGACTCCAATGTCTTTTTCCGTCTTACTCCCGCAGGACTCCAATGTCTGTGTCCGTCTTCGGCTGTCTGACGCTGAAGGAAAGAGCTACCTAAATGGACGCCTGATTGCTGAGTTCACACAGCTGTGGGGCCACGTCCCTTTAATTAGTTAACTCTCTACAGCTGATGGGCGACAGCTGAGAGGCCCTGCCTATTGTAATGCAGGCTTGAGTGCCTACTGAGCCCTGTGTAACAGGTTCACGTGATCAGATCTGAGATTGAAAATCTCTCAAAAGCGCCGATTTAGCTACAATAACTACAGAACAATTATACAGAGTAGAATAACTGAAATAGAGAAGTCAGAGGGAGGGGACATGCACGTCGCAAAGCATACTCTGAGCTGAGTTATTGACAGATTCGAATTTCACAGATCAATAACTCATAAACATAACGTTGGCCGTAGTTTGGACAACCCTGATGTAGTGTGAGCAGCAATGTACTATTGATGTGTGAAAGGGGTTTGGTTGCACTACATTGTAAAATGTATATGCTTGCTATGATTGTAAAGTCATGTTGTTTGTATTTTTACAACGTTATGTTCATGAGTTATTGATCCGCAACATTTGCATCTGTCAATAACTCAGTTCAGAGGCCCCATAGATGGCAGTGTCTCATGATCAGGGGGTCCATCACAAAAGAAATGTCATTTTGTCATCTTCCTCAGACAAAGTATCCTTAAGACTTGGTGAACTCGTGATGAACTCTAGCGCCACCATGAGGAATGTGTGACTTTGAGTATCTATAAGATGGCAATGATCCTTTAACTTTTAATCTAGCACCATCATCAGGACAAAGGTAATACTAATTCTACTTTATTGACTTATTACTGAATAACTGAAAATGGATCACTTTATGCTTAGTGCTAATTAGTATGTTAGCATTGTTAGTATGTTAGTTAGTGTACATATTGGTGATGCTAACATGGTGATAGAGTTTAGCTTAACCTTATGTTGTGTTTGAGTCTCCCGTGAACCATTTCAAGTTAAAATTATATAATAACTACGCTCAAGTTTTTTTTATCGGAACAAGTGTCATGATATCCTCCACAACAGCTATATAAACACTACTAAACTGATTTTGACAATTTTAGCCAACTCTGAAGGTCTCTAAAAAAAAAAGCGTATCATTTGGTGTTCGGGTCTGGGAAGACCCAGTAGCAATGTTGTGGGCGACTCAGGGTCAAATTTGGCCCAATCAAGATTCATCTTTGACTTTATTCAAAACTGTGAAGTACTAGGAGCTGATCAAGACGTCTTTGTAAGGTGCACCTTAAAATGAGATGTTCTATGTGTGAACATTGTGTACAAAAAGATAACGAATAATTGAAATACAAGTTTCAAAATATGTCAAAGGTTACTTCAGCCTTTGCAGACCAGTT
This sequence comes from Pseudochaenichthys georgianus, assembly GCF_902827115.2. Classification (NCBI taxonomy): domain Eukaryota; kingdom Metazoa; phylum Chordata; class Actinopteri; order Perciformes; family Channichthyidae; genus Pseudochaenichthys; species Pseudochaenichthys georgianus. The sequence goes on from NC_047523.1 coordinate 1,664,794, forward strand.
ATATGCATAGAAACATATAGAACACACTACAGGAGAGGGAAAACCTCAAAAAGCATAGTAGGGCCTCCGAGATTAACACAAACGTATACAAACAAAAAAGAAAACCGGGGTGACTCATCCCTTCCAAAGACTGTTTTCATATTTATATAATCCACAGACTTATGTCTGGCATGGTGGAGCAAACAAGGACATGTAACTGCTGGACAGGTCACATGGCTTAGATCAACTATTTGTTAGAGGGGAGAATGTGGGATAGCATCCTTTTGTTTATGAGAGGAGATAATTAAGTCACAATGGATTGTGTAGACTCTGCACTCACATCACATTAAAGGAACTGTAATGGCTCAGCACATAGAAATAATAGCAACTTTTTCTCCAAGTTGTAATGTGTATCTATCAGAGATGTTCACAAGTCTTTTTTTGCAAGTCCAAGTCAAGTCTCAAGTCTTTGGTCACAAGTCCAAGTCAAGTCTCAAGTCTTTGTGGGGTGAGACTTGATCAAGTCTCAAGTCTTTGGTCACGAGTCCAAGTCAAGTCTCAAGTCTCTAAAAAATAAAATTCTCAAGTCTCTTCTGGTTGTAATAAGCCTTCTATTGTCTGCTGCTATCCAGTCTGTTAAGAATACTGCACAGCTATATCTAAGAAATTCAAAGCACTTACTGTGTTATTATCACTCCTATATCTATTAGCATACAGTATCAGTACTGATTAGTTGTTTGTTATATGATCACTTTAAACAGGCTATTGCAATGCAATATGAGGACAACATCACACTTTAGCTAAATGCAAACAACTTATAAGCAAAACACTTCAGAATCAGAAATCAGTATCACAAATACTTTATTAATCCCCCGCAGGGAAACTGTTAAAAGTACTTAAAAGCGGGTAATGATTAACGTTACCGACCTTTTGTATGTCATGTCAAGAGTTGGATGTCAACGCCACTCAACTCAAACAAGTGTGACAAGCAATTCACTAATCTTTTCAAATATTCAGTTACAAAGCTAGTAGCAAGCTAAGTTAGCATTACATAGCTGATGCTGAGCTAAACATGTTTGCTAACCGTCCATATGCGTTAATGTGACTGACCTCTCCTGCCTGCTGAAATTCGACGTTGTTGCGCCAGCATCCTTGATTTTGATATTGCAGACTTTGCAGTGTGCGCTCCTTTTGTTGGTGCCGCCGGCGTTTTGTTCGAAGTTTTTGTAGTTGAACCTAATTACAAGCGGTACAGCCGCAGGTGTGCCGCCGGTCGCTATGGTGTTACTACGAGGTAGTAACAGAGGCGCGCACGTCTGCGTAATGAGCCCGGCTAAAGTAACTGGATGGCCTGCCTGCCTGTCAGCCTTCCATCTGGGCACAAACTGATCTCGTGCCCTCATTGGTCATGTGCGCGTTCGTGTGTGTTGGAGGAGGCGGGCTCTATAAGGAAGTAGCAGCCTCTAGCAGATTATCTCCGGTTGTGTATTTTCAAATTCTAGCGATCTCGAGCCGGTTTCTCTCAAATGTACCTACCCCACCTTTAATACGCCAACAATAGAAAACACAATGATTGTTCACGAGTCCCAACACACGAGTCCAAGTCGAGTCTGAAGTCTTTTGGTCACGAGTCTAAGTCAAGTCTGAAGTCTCTGTGTGTGCGACTTAAGTGCGACTCGAGTCCGAGTCGCAGACTCGAGTCCCCATCTCTGGTATCTATGGAACCTGATCCCTCTCTAAGAAATATGTTGACCCACCCAAAGTGCAAATAACATTCTTAAAACGATATTATCCCACGTAGTAGGCTACCCTTAAACCAACATGGATTATTAACAGAGATAGGCATGCATTCCGATGCTGCTGCTGTAACATTACACATTAAAGCCTTGCATTTGTTTTGCCCTACAAGAAATGAAAGTTGATATGAAGACTTTAGATTGTTACAATGTGATCCCTCAAAACTCTTCTATAACAAGATCCATGACATGTGACTGAGGACTAAAGCCCAATTGGCCTCCACATAACCTCATGACCACTGGACTCTTTAATACAGAAGACATGCCCAAAACAATTGCATCCAAAGCAATTGATTTAGTGTTTTTTTGTTTTTTTCCAACATAATTCCATATTCAACACAATGTATGTAATACCACTCTCAATGAGCCGGACCTTAGTGAGTGGAGGAAGGCGCAGAGGAGGCTTGTGTCCCTGCCTTTCTCCCTCCTGGTTAACTAGACATGTGATTAGCATTGCTGTCTGCTACTTAGTTTGCCCTCCAGCCAGTGTGCTCTGCCTTCGGAGGAAATACTGCCTGCAGCTACTCTCACAACACCAAGGTAAGACATATTTACACACATTGATCTGCCAATGTTGTTAGGAGAAAAACAATTGTATTATTGCCTACATGTGGTTGTTTCTCGTTTTGTTTCATTTTTTGGATTTCTGCTTCGTTACCTGTCAATGTGCAACAATGTTCTCATTACATTATGTGACCAAACTAAGTCTGAAAGTGGTCTGGTGTGAAATTAGAGAGACAAATAATGCATCGTTTTTGAAGAAAAGGCCAAAAATGCCAAAAAGAAATGTTTTCATTCTATCTGCAAAACTGCACATGGGAGCATGTGAGGTGGTCAGGACTAGAAGAAACGTGTGTAGTCATCTATACTGTTCTTTTTTAGCCTATATAGTAAACCACATAGTAAACTGTGGCAGGTTTGTGTGTCTACACACCTGTTTAAAGCCTAACCTTCCTTTTGCAAACAAAAGGAATTATTTCTATGCGGCGTGTTATATATGTGTGCATCAAAATGTAATTTCAAACACCATACTTCAGTAAACAGGCTATACACTTAGGATTTGTACACGCTGAGGAATAAAGACTAAAATAATGACATAGAAAATATTCTAAGTGTTGTCTTGGGGAGCATTATGAGAACATACTGTAGACAAAGATACCAAGTTGCTCACACCCGCTTAGCAAATACATGTCGAGCTTTCTGTATGCCTTGGCTATTCAAATATAAGGATTGAACGGTGGGAAAGTAGTAAGTACTATTTTATAAAGCTGTGGATGAGCACAATGTCCTTCTTGGAGTGCACCTTACTTTTTCTTGTAATGTTTAATTGAACTATTCATATTTTAGACTGCACTGTAACTTTTATCCATGTATTTTTCCTTAATGTTTATTTTATTAGCTTTTCTTTTTTAATGCTTAATGTCTTTCATTTTTTTTTGTAAAGCACTTTGAATTGCCTTGCGTTGAAAAGTGCTCTATAAATAAACTTGCCTTGCCTTGCCTTGTCTTTTAGATGTGAATGTTTCTCTGTTAAACTTGCATGCTTGTTTTTACCATTACTGCCCAATTACATAAGCAGAAATCTGATTATGCTATCACTCGTCCACTCCAGTATTTTAAGGCCTGTAGTAAACAAGACAATTATATGCCTTTCCTGAGCATCCCATTGCTGATTATTCATTGTGAAAAAGAGTGTTTCTGCCATTGTGTGGGAGCATACATTGTGAAGCGGGACCATGTGGAATGACTTGGGCCTGCTCCAGTTAGCACAGACTAGATTAAAGTCCCTCAGCAGTGTGATGGTGTGACTGGGCCGAACCTTCCCAGATCCCAGGACTCATCTCGAGCAACGCTCATAACTGATCCATGATCAAGTGTCAGGGTTGAGCGAAGCAGGCAGGACCCAAACGCAGATTTCACAGTAAATACCTTTATTTAAAGGCTACACGAAAAATACAGAACTCTTCCCCGTGAACACAGTCAGAAACAAACAAGGATCTCACAAAGACTAACAGGAAAGAACAAACCTAAAGCACACAGGACTAATCAAAGAAACAAGAGACAGATGAGGAGGGAGGAGGTAGGAGGGAGGAGGGAGGAGGGAACACAGGGCAGCAGGTGAACGTAAGCAGGTAGGAGGGAACACACAGGAAACCAAAGACAGATCTAAACAAGACAAAACACAACACAGACAGATCGTGACATCAAGACGGTTATTCTGTTTTGTTTTGAGAAGACAGCGCCTCAAAGACTCAGTAGTTCATTGGAAAAGTAAAATGAGTGAATTGGATGTTTACTGACAGCTTGAGAATGACCTGCAAACACATAAGCATGTTATACATACCATAATGTAATGTCTCGCACAGTGTTGTAGAGAGCAGGCCCAGCTGTGTCAGGTGCTGTTAGCACAGCTGTAGATAAGGACATGTTTACTGTTAACATTTGATACGGTGTTGCTAAACTTTCTTTCTGCAATGTTGAACAGTTCAAAGGTAACATATTACAGCTAAGAGAGATCATTCCTCCTCTCTTGATCAGTGCAGCAAATATATATGTCCAAACCCTTGTCACACAGAACCATGAACATTACACGACTATTGCTGACCAACGAGTTGTCAAGGGGTGAACTCAGAGGCAGGAACTCAAACTCAGACTCAGACTCAGACTCAGGTGGTATTCAAACATAAAGACTTGGACTTTAGCACAGTAACAAAACAGGGACACACAAAATCACTCTTTCGAGGAAAAACGAATAGCAATCATCAGGAGCATGAACATGGAATACGACCATGTAGTCATGAATGATAACGCACTGGCACTGGACAGGTGGGGACTAACACAATATATACACAAGGTGAGGGACACAGGTGGAGACAATCAGGGCGGGGTAAACGAACACAGGAGACACATAGGGGCGGGGAGTCCTGAAACGAGAGGGAGAATTACTTTTCACAATAAGACAGAGGGCACAGAACAAAGGGACAATACCTAACTAATTTATAAAGAATACACTTTCATGATTAGTTTCCGAGGCATGACACGAGTGATGATTGGTGTCAGTCTAATGATGCAACGATGCAGAAAACTACATTTTTTGGTGACCTATTTGTAAAGTTTGTCGTGTTTTCACTATAAACACATGAGGATTCATGCACACTCATGTTCATGTTGCTTTCTCCTCACTTAACACTTTTACATTGTTCACATTAACAGCTTATTGCATTTCTATGATTGCCCACATGTAGCCCAGCACAGGCTGCCAGGCTCAGCCTCACCATCATGACTGGCACCACAGCTGGCAAGAAGCTGGATCTCTCCAAGCTCACAGACGAGGAGGCCAGACATGTTTGGGAAGTCGTCCAGCGAGATTTCGACCTGAGGAAGAAGGAGGAGGACAGACTGGGGTATGTTCTGAAGTCACAGATATCTGCTCTCAGCAAACCCACAGAGGGCGTCCTGTGTGGTGCCTGCTGGCTTCAGGACGCGCTCATGTGTCCCTTCACTTTTTGAGGGTCAGGGTTCAAACTGATCAAACTGATTTATTTTGGGATCGGAAACATAGTTACTAACTTGTATAATGTTAAAAACTGTATATTGTTGTCCATTACTTGTATTTCATATTTATCCATAATATCCAGTGAAGACAAATAACAGTAGATGATGTCGATTTAGAGACTTTTATAGAGACAATAGATGTATACGGTCAGGTTTTTATTTTCCCTTCCAAATGTTAGCATCCTAGCATCCAAATTGGCAAGGGTTTAACATTGTTGTTGTTGATCATTTAATTCTGGAAGTTCAACCCCAACTTTGTAACATGTCTACAACTACATCAATATTGCACAATACAGACATCAAGACCCTTAAGGACAGCAATGTCCATCAACCACTATGTTGACTGCCATTACAGCATAAACGTGTGCATTGTGTGTTTTATATTATATCAGACTTGCAGTCTACAGCCTGGGAACATTTTATTTGTTTCTATATTGCGCCAGATTATGCCATGTTTTTTCAGGTTTGCCCTTTGGAGCAGATACATTCTATTTTCCTAGATGTCCCAAGGGGAATGTGCATGACAATACTTTAAAGTGATGTCATGCACGTGCAACTGTGACCAGAAATATGGGATGGGAACTATTAGCAACAGATCATAACGGCCCGTCCACACGACAGCTTCAAAAAAAGCTTGGAGCTGGGCGTGTCTGAAGCTCGACCAACAACCAATCACATGCATCTCCCGCCCCTGACACACAAGCAGCGGTTTGATTGGCTAGAGCTTGTACTGGCATAGGATGTGATTGGCTGACGCTTCCACCGAAAGCTTCAGAAGCTTCAAAAGTTGAACATTGCTCAACTTTTGCAGCCTGAAACGCCAGGAAAGTTCCGCTCTGCGTCCCACAATGCAGTTTGGTGAAAAGTGACGTCACCCCATTCAAAGTGAATGGGCAGACGCGTTGCAAACCGCTTTTGATGCTGTCGAAGCTGTAGTGTGGACGGGCCGTAAGAGACCAAGGCTGCAGCAGAAAACCCCTGGGTATATTGAATAGAAGTGATTTGATGAAAACAGCTTTTGAACTTTTCAAATACATTTACTGTAAAACAAGAAGAAAGTATAGTTGAAAAAGTATATGTGACAATATTCAAAAGCCCAACTGAATTGAAACACGATCCAGAAATGACCTACTTTAGTCTAGTCCTGAAGGCTGGCATAACTTAGTTAAACTGAATGTCTCCAACAGATGATTCAGTCATTTGCTCCTGACTCACTGAGCGACTGACCAAATGTCTCCTCGGCTGTCTTGACAGATGGATGGTTTAGATAACAGGCCGTGGGAGGAAGAGCTCTAGAGGGGACTTCCTCCTATGCGTGGGCGTGGGATGAACTCTGCACAGCAGCAGCAGCAGCTCTCGAAGATATTAGGAACAGCAAGGATTTTCCACAAAATGAAGAATGTTTGCAGTGGCACATTGTTAAAGAAACATTGTCACCAGGTTTGTGGTCTTCAGTTTTGAAACCATATCTTTGGCATTTTGACTGTTTGTCAAGATGCTGTCTGTTTGTCTGTTTGTCTGTTTGTTTGTTTGTTTGTTTGTTTGTTTGTTTGTTTGTTTGTTTGTTTGTTTGACTGACAATCTTGATTTTTACTTATTGTTTTTACTTCGGCTGTGACTTTGTGTGTGCTCAGGATGAGTTTGGCTGTGTTTCGATGTGTATCGCTAAACAAGGAAACCACACCTCCAGGGAGCTCAGCGCGATTCACAACGTCCCGACCAATCAGAGCACACTGTGCTCACAGGAGGGGGGGGGCTGGAGCTGTTGGAGCTACAACGAGCCGTTAAAGGCAGAGAGTGAAATTCAGTGAATACACGTAGTGAGTGAGTGAGTGAGTGAGTGAGTGAGTGAGTGAGTGAGTGAGTGGAGTGAGTGAGTGAGTGAGTGAGTGAGTGAGTGAGTGAGTGAGTGAGTGAGTGAGTGAGTGAGTGAGTGAGTGAGTGAGTGAGTGAGTGAGTGAGTGAGTGAGTGAGTGCAGGTGTCTTATAGAAGAGACCTTTTAATAGTCTTCTGGTATCCTCCCTGCAGTTCCCCAAGAGTCAGACTTTGCTTTTAAAGACCAGCATTTATCCGTCAATGTGCATGTTCATGCATGAAGTTTATTCTTTAAGATGCCCTACCCCAGAGGGAGGTCTTCTCCACATGGTGCCATGCAGGATTGTGCTTGTTTGTGAGCTCCCTTCACAAATAAAACACTTCCTTCTTCACTCTCCTCCACTTAAGGTGCCTTCCCTGCCGGAGTTCTCCCTCAGCTGTTTGTTCTTCATTCAAATGAGCAGCTGTTTGCTGCTGAAGCAACTTTGTTCCATTTAAGGCCTCTGCAATCTATAAATACAGACAGATCTTCATGTGGTTTACATATAAAAGTGGCACTTCTAAATCTCGTAAAACCAAATGTTAGATTAAAGAATGAAGTTGTTTATGTTTTCTTTGTTTTGCTTTAACCAGTCCACCAACATAACAGGCATTGCATCACAGTAGTACTAGATCATTGTGTGTTTGTTTGTTTTTTAAATCGTTGGAATTGAAAGATTTGGTTTATGTTATTTTGCAGTTTCATATCCTGGATTATTTCCAAAAAATGTCATATCTTTATAATATAAAAAATGTCATTCAACTATAACAGATAATAGTTGATGTGTCTTGTTGAGTGCAGTGGCATTGCACGGAACATTCATGAAGTTGCTGCTGTGGTTATTCTGGATCGATATTAATGGGATTATTTAACACATTTCCTAAATCTACAAAAAGATAATGTGAAACAAATGTGTATAGCTTATTTCCACTGCCACAGCCTTAGCTTCCTGTGAAGAGATACAATACAAAATAAAATGTTTTCGATCTATAAAACTAAATGAAGTTTAGCTGCATCAGTAGTATAACTGAATAATGTTTGCTTGACTGGATAAGGATAGGTCACAGCAGGGGCGGACTGGCAATCCTACCGGCCCACATTTGTAAGTGTTCCGGCCCAGCCCAGCGGGGTGTGGCCAGGGTTGGGTTGTAACGGAATACATGTAACGGCGTTACGTAATCAGAATACAAAAATCAAGTAACTGTATTCAGCTCGTGTTACATTTGAAAAACGAGTAATCTGATTACAGTTACTTTCGTAAACCTGAAGTGAATACATTTTGGAATACTTATTGGAATTATTGGTGGAAAGATTTCCTCACAACATGTAATATTCATTACTAAAGGTACAGCCTTGTCTGGTGCCTTGCTCAAGGGCACCACGGCAGGGCAGGAGGTGAACTGGGACCTCTCCAAGTAGAAGTCCACACTCCAAATAGGTCTGGTCGGGGACTCGAACCGGCGACCCTACGGCTCACAGTCCAAGCCCCTACTGACTGCCATAGATTTAGTCCCTAATTTTGCTCTCAAAATGGACCAGATTGATGCATTTAACTTCAACATTTGAAGGAGCATGCCCCCGGACCCCCCTAGAGGAGGTGAGGTCCATCACCTGCCCACACCCCCTGTTAAATTGTCTCACCCACATTGAGGATGCTTCGTACGTCGCCCATGTTTTATTCCATGTGTCAAGTCAGGCAAATTGGGTCAAAATGTTATTGCATCAAAGATCTGTTAATATTAAAATCACTAAATATATGCTGTAACTATTTTGCTCTCGGCAACTCAAGGGCTCAATGTGATTACTATATGAATAATTGTCCAAAATAACATTAAATGCATAGGGTTTTTTGTTAAGTAACATACTTTCGTCTCCGGCCGGCCGGTACATGCCGCGCATTAAGTGGGCCTGTCTGTCAATTAATCCCCGGGCCACTTTTTCCCCCCAGTCCGCCCCTGGGTCACAGTCATTATGAGGATTGTGTGTGTGTGTGTGTGTGTGTGTGTGTGTGTGTGTGTGTGTGTGTGTGTGTGTGTGTGTGTGTGTGTGTGTGTGTGTGTGTGTGTGTGTGTGTGTGTGTGTGTGTGTGTGTGTGTGTGTGTGTGTGTGTGTGTGTGTGTGTGTGTGTGTGTGTGTGTGTGTGTGTGTGTGTGTGTGTGTGTGTGTGTGTGTGTGTGTGTGTGTGTGTGTGTGTGTGTGTGTGTGTGTGTGTGTGTGTGTGTGTGTGTGTGTGTGTGTGTGTGTGTGTGTGTGTGTGTGTGTGTGTGTGTGTGTGTGTGTGTGTGTGAGAGACAGAGAGGATCACCATGTATGGAAACATTCAGGAGCTGCTCCGAGGTGTCTGTGTTTAAGTCTGGCTGCCGCTCCCGGATTCCTCAGCAGAAACTCTCCAGTAACTGTTCTTAATCAAATACTGAGGAAAAATAAGGATTTTGAGAACGTACTCAAGTGCGTAACGTGTAAATATAGTTACCTGTACTAATTATCAAGTAAAGCATTTTTATGACCTTATTTTCAGAATTAAAAAAATTACAATAAAAAAAAAAACAAAATATTTTCTTTAATGTTTTATTCCAGAAGTATTCACATTAATGTTTTTTCGAGCGTGTTGTGGGTGAGTGTGAAATGAGTAGCATGACTTTATGCATGTGCACAGTTTGCAGGATTGCACTTACAGTATTGTTACAACCCGCCTCCTAGGCTGTAACAAAGCAGGCAGGCGAGACGAGGGGTAAGAATACAACAATGGTTTATTCTTCATAAACAAATATCTCAATGGACCCAGCAACAGGTCCCCGAGGCTGGCACGGAGAGAGTGCCCAGAGGAGTGAGAGGGCGATGTATCCGCTTGGCTCCCCAGCAGGTGTAGCTCATCAGGCATCAGCATCGGGTCCTGTAACAGAGAGACAGAGAGACCACGGAACGCCTAGTGGTGTGGAGGGGTCGTATAAGAAGTATAGATGCATCGTTTCAAAGTTCTCAGTCTGGCATTTTGGCCGTCGCTATCTTGGACAGCTAGCCAGTTTGGTTAGCAAGTTGCATCAATAAATCATGCTTGTTCTGATGTTAATTGGATTGCTAATTTTTGCGATTTCTCTTAGACTTCTGTATCATCTTGTTGTTACTATTAGAATGAATGCAGGTTTAGGCACTTCCACCCTGTCTCAGACCCAGGGATGCCCACCGGTGCATGCCCCTGTGTCCTCATGTGGGGCATTAGAAATAACATTCAGTCATTCTGAGCACATATCATGTGCGGTGAGTATTGTTTGTGCATTTTCCGTTTTCCAGCAGCAGTTGAGGAAGTAGCCAAAGCTAGAGCAACAGACCCATTGTCTTACACCTGTAACTAGCGGTTATCTTCATAGGTGCCACAAAAGTGAACAAGGAGATTGTAACTTTTCCATTAAACTAATATCCCTCAGGTGGCCATAAATAAATACATGTAATATGGCCCTGTGTCTCGTTCGGCCAAGTGGCATCCTTACTGCCCGAACCTCCTCAACTGGCTCCTCTCAGCGCGAAGGAGCAGTGATGTTCTCCGAGTCCTTCCAGGATGGCTGACCTCTAAGGGAGAGGCCAGCCACCCAATACGGCCGGTTGTATTTACGATCTTGTTCTCTCAGTCATGACCGCACAGATCAGAAATATGAGGGAGGAGATTTGTAGCGACTGGAGCAGTTTTGCAGTCGTTTTACCGCACCATCGTGACGAAAAGGGAGCTGAGCCAGAAGGCAAAGCTCTCGATCTGCTGGTCCATCTTCGTTCCTACGCTCTCCTAAGGCACAGGTTATGGATATGTAGTGATTACAGCTTGTTCTGGCGCCCCAAGTGGCCAATAACAAATGAGTACTTAAAAGCAATAAAGAAAACAACATTTCACATTTTGACCACAAATATGCAATCTTGCATGTTAGGCAAGGCAAGTTTATTTATACAGCACCTTTCCACACAAGGCCATTCAAAGTGCTTTACACAAATGAAAAACATTAAGAGCATTAAGAAACATATTATAAAATGATATCTAGAAACTCTAATTTGAAAGCAATGATATAAAATGACATTTAAAACACTCATTTAGGCGCACCTACAGTACAGTGTGCGTGCCACAGTAATGCCGCTGCGAGGCTCCACTAGCACCCCCCCCCCCCCCCCCGTGGCTAAATGTAAGGTAAAATGGACCTTTATTAATCCCCGGATTCAAACAGCAACAGGGTAAGGGTGAAAAACAGGATAGCACAGATTCACACAGATTAATAAAATCAGAAATAAAAATAAGATCAAAGATAAAAATTAAAATAACGTACTTGAAATTCTCCAGAGCTTTTACCCATTTATTGGTAAAAAAGCCAAAAAGAACTGCAGCTAATCACATCAATTACTATAGAGTGCTGACACCACACCTCTGGTCTCTGATGTTGACCATGCTGGCCATGTTTCAGTGGCTGGAAGACTTACAGCACACATCTTATTGAGTAACTGCCCTGTGTGCCAGACCTGGGGGTTTTCATGTTTCAGAGCAGGGCAGATTTTACAGATTTTACTTTTTAATCACATCGCTAATGGCCAGCAGCTGGGGGTTATTGGATTCTCACAAAGTATACAATTCATCCTGTTGATCTGGACTATAATTTAAAAAGCATGGCCTAAAAAAATATTCTCTTCCTCGCTGGGTGTTTTGCCAAACTCCACCCACGCTGTGTCACATTTGGCTTTTGTTATCGGAGTTTTCCTCTCCACTACCGTCAGCATCTTTCAGCGCTGAGTTAGGCTGTTACTTTTCCTACCATCAGCAACAAGGCTCCAAACTTTGCTAAAGAGAATGTTCTGACATGAAGCAAACGATCAGAACTCTCCTGTGAAGAGGTGCCAAGCCACTGAGAACAGGAAATATGATTGGGTTTGGAGTTATTGATTAGAAGTCACAGGTTCTGTTAGCTGAAGACGAAGTGTTTTTGTATCCATTTGTACACTTTACTTAATATTAAAAACATATTGAGGTTAGGATTTAAACAAAGAAAAACATGCAATTTCTCTGCTGACTCAGAGTGTGGCTACCAGAAAAAGTACTGATTGATATGGAGGTAGAAAAACGAAAGGCTAGGAAACGTTTTTTGGTTTTTTTATATGATAACTTAATGTTCATGAACTAAGTAAAACTCTGACTTTAAAGTGTATTTTTGAATAACTCATGAGCAGGGCCGCCCCTCCCTACAGGCCGATCACGCAGACTGCTTGGGGCCTCACCTCGCGGAAGGGGCCTCACCTCGCGGAGGGTTATTCATTTTGTGGAGGGAGCCTCATCTGAAGCGCAAATGCGGCGCACCTACAGTGTAAGCGTGCCACAGTGTTGCCGCTGCGAGGCTCCACTAGCACCGCCCCCCCCCGTGGCTAAATACAAACACAGGCTACATTTAGAAATATATTCAGTCTGTAGATAACAAGTCATTTATAGGAACCAACACGTTTTTTCTGATCTGATGACGCAGGGAATAATAAACCAACCATTAGTGCACTCGTATATCCACCCAGACGCTCAGTTTACCACGTCAACAAGGACAAATATTTAAGACAAGATACAAACTTTTAACGAACATCGCGATCAACAGACATACGAAGACTCCTTCCAGTTTTATAAGATACAGTATTATGAATGTTACAGCAATAAGTATCTAATATATCTTGATCATTTGTTCTCACATGTAACCGCAGAACTCCTTGTTCCTGGAGAAGCACCAGTTTGTAGACTTTTCCTTTGTGACAAGGCTGATCATAATGTTAACACAAAGCTGCCAAAATGAATATGTCCATGCTAACAAGCATAACATCAACCAATCAGAAATGTCGGCCAGCATTCTGACTCACCGCATCTCTGTTTGATGGATTGCTTTATGGTTTGCTGAGCTGTAAACGTTTAAGGTGAGCAATGTGTTGGACATTTAGCTTTAAAATGTCCTCGGCTCAACAGTTGTTTGTTGAACATTTTGTGAAATGTGCTTTTTGGCTTTTGTGAAATGTGGATATGGTATGGTTAGCTTAGCATAAATACTGGAATCAGGGAGAAACAGCCTGGCTTCATCCAATGTTACATCCACCAGCAACTCTGCTGCTTTTTTATGTACCGATATATAAACAGAAACGTAAAAATGACCATTTAAGATGTTAGGAGGAGAAACGTATCGGAACACTTTATCCATGTGCTCAGTCTTTCTGCCTGCCATATAAAGTGAGCCAATGCTGATGTACATTCAAAAAGTGCTTATTACTGCAGCGATATTAACTGTGATAGAAGATACCGATAGGCAGTAGAGCTCCAGTAATCAACCCTCCTTCAATGTCTAATACCACCCTTGGTCAAAAGCTATTGCACACACTGCGGTGTTTGTTTAACTTGCCTACCAGATGGCCATATTGACTCAAGGAAGCCATGGTATTGCAAAAAGTCCTATTTATGTTGCTTGACAACACTGCTGCTGGAACAAAAATGTTCTCAATTTTGGATAAATAAAGTATCCATCCATCTATTAGAAGTCCGTACAGAACCCTGTTCTGTAATGCTGTATGGACCCATACGGTAAAAAGTGGTTTTCACTTTCTTGTGGAGTTCTGTTTATTAACTACAATAATTGATCATGGACTCAAGGATACATTCAACAATGTTTCATCAAGCAACACTCATCTCTTTCTTTCTTTCTTTGTATGTAGTTAACTGCTGTTTTTTTGTTTGTTACTTAGAGACCTAAAGACAAAGATTGAAAAAGAGGACACCAAGAGGGAGTTGTTGGGGAACCAGAGCAGTCTGAGTGAGTCTCACTGTATTCGCTGTCTGGAGCCCTTCAAGTTCCTGGTGAACAGCAGGCGTCAGTGTCTGGACTGCCAGCTGCACGTCTGCAAGTCCTGCAGCCTGTACAACAAGAAGGAGCACGGCTGGGTGTGTGACCCCTGCCGCATGGCCAGGTAGGAGAGGACAAACAACTAATGAAGCCAGTAGTTAGTATAAAAGGAAATTTGAGGAGTGCAGATCTGGATTCAGTACGTACGGGTAGGCCTGTCACGATAAGACATTTTGTTGGACGATACATTTTCCTGGAAATTATTGCGATAAACGATAATATTGTCGGCACTGTTGTAAGATCATTTTAGACCACTGACATAATGATTATATATATATATATATGTCAGGTTTGGGGAAAATAGGACCCAAGTGCAGTTAAAAAATACAAAAAAAAGGTTCGTTAACAAAAAGCGAGCTTTATTATAAAAAGCCGACGGCATGAAAAAACAAGAAACTAATTAACAGAAACAAAACCGGGGAACACAACAGATAGGAACAAACGTACATACGGGAACAGGCAGGAGACACGGACACGTATAGGTGACAGTGACATGAAATGACGACTAACAGACATGGAGCACAGGGGAAGACAAGACTAAATACACAGAAGGGTAATCACAAACGGACATCCCGGGGCAAAGCATAATCCATGGAGGGGATCTCGGGCGGATGGCCCTGGGGCAAGGCAGAGTTTGAGGAGGGGATCTCGGGCGGACGGCCCGGGGGCAAGGCAGAGTTCGAGGAGGGGGTCTCGGGCGGACGGCCCGGGGGCAAGGCAGAGTTTGAGGAGGGGGTCTCGGGCGGACGGCCCGGGGGCAAGGCAGAGTTCGAGGAGGGGGTCTCGGGCGGACAGCCCGGGGGGAAGGCACCGGAGCCGGCGGGACAGGCGTAGAAGGGATCCTGGACATGACCTGGGCTGGTGTCAATGGGACCACCAACTCAACAGGGCAAGGAGTAGGCAGGGCCCCCGGCGGAAGAGGACAAGGAGTTGTCAGGACCCCCGGCGAGACAGGTGATGGCGGGGCCTCCAACGGTACAGGACACAGGGTTGGCAGGACCCCCGGCAGAAGAGCAGCCGGCGGGACCCCCAAAGGCACAGGACATAGGGTTGGCAGGACCCCCGGCAGAAGAGTAGTCGGCGGGACCCCCAACGGGACATGGAGTTGGCAGGACCCCCAGCGGAACCTACAACGGCACTTGAGTAGGGATTGGAGAGGGGACTTGAGATGGAACTCGAGAGGTGACTCGAAAGGAGACTTGAGAGGGAACTCGAGAGGTGACTGGAGAGGACACTCGAGAGGGAACTCGAGAGGTGACTCGAAAGGAGGCTTGAGAGGTGACTCGAAAGGAGGCTCAAGAGTTGACTCGAAAGGAGGCTCGAGAGTTGACTAGAAAGGAGGCTCGAGAGTTCACTCGAAAGGAGGCTGGAGAGGGAACTCGAGAGGAGACTCGAGAGGTGACTCGAGTTGTGACTTGAGAAGGAACTTAAGAGGAGACCTGAGAAGGAACTCAAGAGGGGACCTGAGAAGGAACTTGAGAGGAGACTCGAGAGGAGAATCGAGAGGGGACTTGAGAGGGAACTGGAGTGGTGACTTGAGACGGTCGGTACGCCGACAGGACTCAGGGAGCTGGCGTCGGCCGGAGAGCCAACAGGAGACGAGGTGCTGGAGTCGGCCGGTACGCCGACAGGACACGGGGAGCTGGCGTCGGCCAAAGAGTCAACAGGTGCCGGAGTTGGGACCATGGCTGCTGGGCCCGGTACTTGAGCCGGAACTATGGCTGGAACTGGGGCCGGAACCATGGCTGTATGGGCCGGTTCTGGAGCAGGGACCATGGCTGCTGGGGCCGGCACTGGGGCCGGAACCATGACAGCTGGGGTCAGAACTGGGGCTGGAACCATGGCTGCTGGGGCCACGGCTGGAATCCTGGCCTTGCGTCTCCTATACCTCATTCACACCAACGCAACTCCGGTTCAAGCTCCGTGCTAGAGCTTTTCAGGTTCAGAACCAGTTCTTCGGTTTAGCTCTGGCTCTTTTCACACCGCCCAGAGTCCGACTGGTAATGCGTCGTTGCGTCATCGTTTGCGTTATGACGTAACCGTTTGCTTGCCTGCTTCATAAAGCCAAACCGCGCGGATGAAATCAGTTGCATTCATTTCTTATGCCTCTATCTGCAGCTTTTTTGAGTCATTTCTGTGGTTTAGTTATGTTCTTATAAAAAAGTGTACTCGTGTCAATAAAGATTTTTTTAAAACACAACTGCTTCCGAGGTCGGTCTTATTTCTTAAGGTGGACTGAACCATGAGTGTGGAGTAACGTTGTATCTTTCATTTAAATGAACTGTAACCTTCACCAAAGTATGTAACAGCTGTTCTCAAATGAACAGGTGAAGTAAAGTTTAATATTTATAGATTTATAATGAGAGGTGATCAACGTGAATGCTCAGGTTCCACCTTAACACGCAGACACGTTGCTTCACCATGAGCAGAAACCTTTACAGTCTATGGCAGAAACTCTGAAACTCTTGTTAAGTTTCTCCATCGTTGTGTACAAACTGGATAAAACACGGGCTTTTTGTTGTTGTTCAGGAGTTGATCTGTCTCTGCTCCTGCCCCCGCCTCGACGTAAGCGTGACGTATGTGGTGCTTTTGCTCTGGCCGGACAATTTGTTGGTGCTTGAAACAAACCGGATTCCGGATCTAAGAGGCTGCTCCGCTGCGGTGTGAAGAGGAAAACCTGGTGCTTTTCAAGCTCAAGCTCCGAACCGGCCCTGAAACACTGTTGGTGTGAATGAGGTACTAGAGACCTTTTGGAGGCTCCGTGGACCTCCTAAGGCAAGGCAGGATCCCAAGAAGGGATTTGAGGCTTGAAGCTGGCACTGAGGGCTGCTCGTAAACATTCTTAGCTTCTCAGGCAACAAGCTCCTAAGCCAGGGCCTGCTACACTCCAGATTGTATTTAAGCTCATAAAGCTCTTGGCTAAATTAAAAAACTGTTGGGTCCATATTGGTCTGTTCGTACTGTCAGGTTTGGGGAAAATAGGACCCAAGTGCAATTAAAAAATACAAAAAAAAGTTTCGTTAACAAAAAGCGAGCTTTATTATAAAAAGCCAAAGGCATGAAAAAACAAGAAACGAATTAACAGAAACAAAACCGGGGAACACGACAGACAGGAACAAACGTACATACGGGAACAGGCAGGAGACACGGACACGCATAGGTGACAGGGACATGAAATGACGACTAACAGACATGGAACACAGGACAAGACAAGACTAAATACACAGAAGGGTAATCACAGGACAAGACACAGCTGGGCAGGGGAGGAGAAACACAAGGGCAATTAGACACACCAGGGAAACTAACGACAGGAAGGCAAACACAGGGAGGGGGACCAGACATTATACACAGAGGAAAACATTTCAAAACAAAGGTGGAAAACATAAATCCAAAACCATGACAATATAATAATAATTCAAGTACATCCTTTCAAACAGAACTTTTTATTGAACATTCATCATTGCAAATGAAATGTGAAATAATATTAAACTATATAAATGATATATAATAAATAAAACAAATTAATTAAATTATAATAAATTAATTAAATCACACACAACCAAAACAATAAATTAAATAGACTCAGGCTGGAAAACAGAGCTCTCTCTCTCTCTCTCTCTCTCTCTCTCTCTCTCTCTCTCTCTCTCTCTCTCTCTCTCTCTCTCTCTCTCTCTCTCTCTCTCTCTCTCTCTCTCTCTCTATCTATCTATATATATCTATATATATCTATATAAAACTGCACGTTTTTTGGAAACATGATTCAATTCAACCATACCGCTTCAGCTCCATATGTTACTGTATCCTATAGTTTGCTCAGATGTGGCTGAGCTCTGCCAATGTGTGGTAAATATCATGCTATGCATCTCGCACTTAGACCAGCACTCACCATAGCAGCCAATAATGTCTTACCTTTGACAAAAGAGACATATCCAGTCCCTGTGTGTGGGACATGTGTTTTCCAAGGTATTTTCAGTTGTATTTGTGACTGATCTGTGTTTAAGTCTTTAGTTCCTATTTCCTTTACCAGGGTCCTCAAGATCGGCACTTTGGAGTGGTACCACGAAAATGTGCGTGCCCGCTTCAAGCGCTTTGGCAGTGCAAAGGTGATGAGATCACTCTTCAAGAGGTTGAGCGGGGTCCACAGTGGCTCTCAGAATTATTTAGAAGGTGAGTTTTTAGTATCAAGATGCCGTTGTCTGTGGTTTTCTGTACAGAAAAGAACCGTGAAGTTGTGTTACTAAATTGGTTTCCAGGATTCTCCCAACCTAATGCTTGTGAGAAATGATTGAAATGCTTGTGTCTGGAATGCTTTCATCCTTGATCCATTTGTGCAAATCAGTATGTGGTACAAGTCTACATGTTACACTTAATAAATGATGTCAGTGTGGCCCTTAAGCAAGAGATTAACCCCCGGCTGATGAAGCTCAGCAGTCAAAATCTGGAGTTTGTCAGGGCAGCTGCCAAGTAGGAATGTCTATATAAATGAGAAGCGGTGCAAATCAAAGGTTACAAATGTGGTACAATGTCAGACCCAAGGTCAAGGTGACTTTAAAGGGGCAACCTTAACACATTCCCATCAGCTTCACTCATTTCTTTACGAGCCCTGTGGAGGTGCTGCAGGTCAGAAGTTGAGCTGCAGAGCATTGCTGGAAGAAGGCTCCAGCTTACCATAAGAAATCCCCCATAAATGAAAGGCTTCAAGGAGATTCAACAGTTGCATTCTGCACCTCAACTGCAGAAAGAATGTATACTAACCTGTTGAATCGGCAAATCATCGCCATAACAAGTGCATCACATGTTTGTGTCAGTTTACAAGCTAAAGATATGGACCTGTTAATGCATTTATTTTTTCTGAAATACAGCATATTTTCCCAGTGGGCAACAGAATGCAGATTTGTCAAGTAAATGCGAGCAGCAAAGACTTCATTAGAATGAATGTTATAGCTTCTGCAGTCACTTGGGGCAAGGGGAGATTAGACTTTGCGCCTCATCATCATAAAATATAACATTTTCATATTTTTGAAGGCCCTCAAGATGCGCTCCACACATTTCGTGAATTTACTCCAGGTGGAACTAAAGTCATCCAAGATGGCAGAACGTCTCGTTCTGTGTCCGTATGTCTGTATGACTTGTATGATTGAGTGATTACTTCTAAGTTGTCTGGCGGACACTTTCAATTTTTCAACTGCTACATATCAAATCGTAAATGTAGTATTGTGACTTACCGGCGGAAATACCGGCTACTTGGACTATTGGAGCCTGTTCAACTCGGCAACCGGTCTACACATTGTTGATCTTGATGGGTCCAATTCTTTTTCTCATCCTAAAGGGAAGTTCCTGGCTTTTTTAATTGTGCACTGAACTGTATCTGACTGTTTTATGATCCGTACTGATCCAGTTTTTTTACTTTTAAACCAGCGATGCATCGGGTCGGGCTTCCTGTTTACATGTGACGTCACGACACGCATCGTCCCCAGCTGATCGGGTGGTTGAACATATCCGGAACGGATTTATATGGGATTAACCCTGATTTCGTTCTGCATTAACTTGTCTTGTGGCGTGGAGCTCAAGAGTCTGCTGCTTTGATCGGGATCTCCACGTTTAGCAGGATTTTAATTATGTCACTGCTTTTGGCTGTCCTATCCCTTTTAATTTGGAGCAGCACTGGGGGAAATCCCCACGGGACCGAAATATCCCGTCCATCGCTCTCAACCCTGGTATTACCAAGCTGGGGAACGTGCTCCTCTTGCAGTCCGCTGGGCACGATGTTGAGCCCACTCCCTCTGATCCTCTCTCCCGCATCTGTCAAGTGCGGATCTGTGGACTTGGCCCGTCTCATTAGCCTTATGGCTCTACAAGACAACTTTATTATTTCTTCAAGCCATGTTCGTGATTTTGTGTTAGGTTTAAACACACTGTGCAACCTAACCCTGGACCAGATTCTTGTGTTAATTTTAACACCCCTACAGATTTTAAATCAAGGTCTGGTCTTGGTCTCATCCATTTGAATGTGCGCAGTTTGATTGCTAAAATGGATATGATTGGTATTTGGGCACATTCAACCGATGCTGATATAATAGTGATATCTGAATCTTGGCTAACCAAATCGATTTCAAGCAAGGATATTTGCATTGACGGCTATAATAGGCGTCAATAGGACTGATCGGCCTAAAAAGGGTGGAGGTGGTGCAGTCTATGTTAAATCGAAGTTTCATGTAAAAAATATTCTCTCGACATCACTGACAAAATAATTGTATCTTTTGGCTCTTGACTTGGAAGTATCAAAAGTGCTCCATATTACTGTTGTTGGTTGCTACAGACCACCTTCAGCTGTCAGCGACACTTTACCATCTTTAATGCAGCTTTTGTCCAGTCTTAACTATACTGAAATTGTCATTGTGGGTGACCTAAACTGGAACTGGCTGCTACCAGCATCTGATGATGTTGAAACATACTGCAATTCCTTAAATCTCATTCAGATTGTTGGCAGTCCCACTAAACCCAATCTGAAATCTCCTGAAAAACCCTCCTTAATTGATCTAATCCTTACAAATGCTTCTCATAAATACACCCCTGCTTCTGTATTTGCAAATGACATCAGTGACCACTGTGTCATTGCCACGGTACGGAAAATACAAAAGTCCCTAAGACAAAACCCTGTATCATCATAAATCAAATCAAGTTTTATTTATATAGCACATTTATAAACGATCTTTGGTCGAGCCAAAGTGCTGTACATATAATAAAAATAGCCTACAGTAGAGACACTTTACAGCAAATACAACAGCACAGTTTGTTCAGAATATCAGTATGAGAAAAAGGACACCCTCTATCCTTAGACCCTCACATCGTACAAGGAAAAACTTCCAGAGAAAACCCACAGTTTAAGGGGAAAACATGGGAGAAACCTCAGGGAGAGCAGCAGAGGAGGGATCCCGCTCCCAGGACGGACAGACGTGCAATAGATGCCGTGTGTAAATCGAAGAGATAATACATTTTACAGCATATAGACCGAATGTTAGGAAATGCATGTGTCTGTAAAAAGAAGATGAATCCACGAGGATGTCAGCTACAGTCCTGTGGAAGCCATCAGGGAAGCAGCATGACGAGACCCAAGGCAGGACCGCAGAGACAGGTTCAGCCACGACCCGAAGTCCACGACTTCATCCAGAACTCAGGATAGAGGATCCAAGACACAGGACTACAGCAAGAGGATCAGCCTCGACTCCGGATCCCGGCGTAGATATAGATACAAAACAAGAAAAAAGATTTGGCTGGGTTAATCGGAACAAGAGAATACACAGACACAGGCAGAGAGGGGAAAGGTCATTGGATAAAAGTTATTCTCTATAACCCTCTAGAAAGATCTCATGAACTTCCCCACTCAATCTATCAAGACCCGAGCAGTTATATTAGATATAGGATAAGAAACAGAGAGAGGGAGCACAACAACCTATCTCTTCGTCAGATGCACTCCCCCGCTTATCTAAGCGACTCTGTACCCCGTTACCCTCTACAAGGCCATAAAGCGTGATATGAAACATTTTGTAGAGCAGGGTTTTTTCAACGACCTGTTTCTATTTGATTGGGACAAAATCAATCTCATTGCAGATGTTGAAACTGCCTGGACATTCTTTTATGATGGTGTAATTAAAATAGTTGATATGCATGCCCCCTTAAGAAACTACAGAATAAAAGGCAGAGACAATGCATGGTTCACATCAGATCTTTCTGATTTACTACACGAGCGCAATGTAGCATGGTCAAAAGCCAGGAGTACAGGCCTTGGGTCACATTGGCTGCTCTTCAGGCAGCTACGAAATGCATTTACCGTTAAAATCAGAAAAGCCAAAGCGGATCATCTCCTAACTGAAACTTCAGACAACCTAAATAATCCCCTTAAATTCTGGAAAACTATTAAATCATTAGCTGGAAACAAAAATGTTATAGAGCTTCCACATTGCATTGTGAAGGAGGACTCTGTTCAAATCTCTGATAAGGCAGAAATGCTTGGTTGTTTTAATGAACATTGTATTGCTTCTGGTTCGCTGTTTACCTCGCAGAACATAGCTCAACGAGCCACTGGTCGCTCTGACGGTGGTATCTGGGAGGGTGAACCGTTTAATTGTATTCCAGTAACAGTCTCAGAGGTGCATAAAGCCCTGAAAAGTTTGGAACCAAGAAAATCAGCAGGTCCTGACAACCTGGAGCCGTACTTTTTAAAGTTAGCAGCTGATTGTATAGCTTTGCCCTTGGCTTATCTTTTTAATCTGTCCTTGGAGACAAACGAAATTCCCCTTATTTGGAAATCTGCTTTTGTTCTCCCACAAGGGGGTTACCCCACTCTCCTAAACAACTACAGACCCACATGATGTGTTTTAAATAAAGTACTGGAATCACTGGTCAATTTCCAACTGAAGGAGTTTTTATCAACAAATAATATTTTATCTGACTTTCAATCTGGTTTTAGGAAAAAACACAGCACTACAACAGCTGCCTTAAAAGTAGTAAATTATCTTATTTACTTATTAGACAATGGAGAGCATTGCGCAGCACTTTTTATTGACTTGTCAAAGGCTTTTGACACAGTAGATCACAAAGACTCGTTGGTATCGGTCGTATCGGTCTTTCAGGTAAGGCTGTCTGTTGGTTCGAGAACTATCTATCATGCAGATCACAGTGTGTGCGGGCTGAAGGCTTAACTTTAACATCTCTTCAGGTATCCAAGGGTGTGCCACAGGGATTTGTTTTAGGACTATTGTTATTTATAATTTACATTAACAGTCTTAATAACAATGTTTTGAATGCAAATTTGCATTTTTATGCCGATGATACAGTAATTTATTGTTCTGCGTCCACCCCGAAGCAGGCTCTTTGTCAGCTCCAGAATGCTTTTAACATTGTACAATCCAACATGAGTGAATTGAAACTTGTTTTAAATGCTGCCAAGACAAAGCTAATGATGTTCTCGAAAGCAAAACCCAAGGTCTTGAACCTTCCTCCTATCACCACCTTGCAGGGGATGGAGATTGAATCTGTGTTGCAGTATAAGTATCTTGGAATTATAATTGACAATTTGCTTTCTTTTAAACCACACATTGTGGAACTCTTGAAAAAATTAAGAATAAAATTAGGTTTTTCTTTTTAGAAACAAGTCCTGTTTTTCCTATGAGGCCAAAAAGAAACTAGTGTCTGCAATCTTTCTGTCTGGATTATGGAGATGTGGTTTATATGAATGCATCTTGCAAGACATCCAGAATTTCAACTTCACCATTAACCACACTCTATCTCCCTCCCTCACATCCGCAACCTCGGAGTCATCTTCGACAGTCAGCTCAAATTCAACCACCACATCAATCACATCACCAGGACCGTCTTTTTCCACCTCAAAAACATTGCCGTCTCCGCCCATTACTCTCCTCCTCTGCTGCTGAAACCCTGATTCATGCATTCATCACTTCACGACCCGACTACTGCAATAGCATCCTCTACGCCGTAGAGGATGCTCTCATCCAAAGTTGACGTGTACGATTGCGTGCACTGTGAGAATAAATGGGCTTCAAAATAAAAGCAATGCGGTTTTAGTCCACCCATAAGATAATTAGAAAATATGTTTTATTTTCTAATTATCATGTAATCTTTCGCGGGACGGTCAGAATAATCCCGCGGGCCGTACAATGCCCAGGTCTGCTCTCCGGCATACCATCCAACCTCCTCAATAAACTCCAACATATCCAGAACTCTGCTGCCCGCCTCCTCACCCACACCCGCTCCCGAGATCACATCTCTCCCGTCCTCCAGAACCTCCACTGGCTCCCCCCGTCAAAGAATCAACTTCAAAGTCCTCCTGACTACTCACAAAGCCCTCAACAATCAGGCCCCCCCCCTACCTCACAGACCTTTTTAAATGTTTTCGGACCTGGCGCCGTGGTACGCGGGGTAACACAGATGATGGTGGGCCAGCCCTGGGCTATTCCTCAGGTCTGGGGAGCGCTGTCTCAGGAAGAGGGGGCAACCTCTCCAGGCTTGGCTCCTGAGAGGGACAGGCTGAGACAGGTGGGGCTGTCTGACAACGTTATTCAGACTATCCAGGCAGCAGGAGCAGAATCCACCACAGCCTGTTACAGGCCAAGTGGGCGGGATTCCGGCGATGGTGTGAAGGAAGGAGTCTAGAGCCTCTGTCATGCACACTGGGCTCTATTCTTACCTACTTACAGATACTGGTGGACAGGGGGCTGGCTCATTCCACAGTTAAGGAGCAGCCATTTTGTCCTGCCACGAGGGATTTTGAGGCAGGTCAGCCTTCAGTCAGCCGCTTATGTCGCGGTTGTTGCAGGGGGTCAGGAGGCAGCGTCCAGTAGTGCACGCCTCCGCCCCGCAGTGGGACCTGCCGTTGGTGCTCGAGGCTCTGGTCACAGAACCATTTGAGCCCCTGGAGCTCTCCTCCCTGAAAGCACTGTCATGGAAGACAGCGTTGCTACTTGCCTTGACTTCGGCCAAAAGAGTGTCCGAGCTGACCGCTCTGTCGGTGCACCCAAGCTGCCTTTTGATCCGGGGTGACCGTAGCAGGGCGACACTCAGACCGAACCCCTCCTTTACTCCTAAGAGCCGAAGGAGTTCGTTCAGGTCAAGGGCTATTCAGTAAGGTGGCTTTAATCTTCCACCCCATATTGAGGCCAGGGAGGCTAAATTGCACCTCCTCTGCCGAGTGCGTGCGCTAGCATGGTATGTAGAGCAGAGTCCTGCACGGGTCTGATTTTCAAGACCCGCTCCCGCCCCACACCCGCGACGTGCAATACCGTACCCGCTACCCGCACATATTGCCAATTAGTTCCGCAACCCGACCCGACCCGTCGGCACAAGATCCGCGACCCGACCCGAACCCGCATATATACGTGCAATTATTAACACACACAGTTGCATATTTGTCTCAAAAAGCGTGGGATGTTGGTTATTTTCTCCATCTAGGAACCAAAAGCCTCCAGACGTTGGATTTCGCTCTTGAGGAAGTGTTATTGAAAATGCTGTATTCTCCGCTAGAGAGCTTCACCTCAGCCATTTCGAATGTGGCGCGCTCAGCAGCAGACTGATGCGCTGCAGAGGTTATGATTATGCACGGTCCCGCGGGGGAGAGGTCTGAGGATTTAAACATTAAACTAAATTATCATTATTTCAATATATTTATTATGCAACACCCGCGACCCGACCCGCATCATCTTTGTTTACCCAGAACCGAACCCGGAAAAAAGCGTTTGAAAAAATACCACCCGCGAATCACCTTTTTTGCGGGTCACCCGTCGGGTACCCGCGGGTACCCGACCCGATGCAGGACTCTGATGTAGAGCGCACGCCTGCCATTAGACGCACTGAAAAGCTGTTTGTGTGCTTTGGGGATAGTGTGGCTAGAAAAGCTCTCTCCAAGAAGCGCCTAACAGGATGGCTATGCGGGTGCATTACACATGCCTGTGGACGGGGGTCTGTGTGCATTCTACACGGGCTGTGTCAAACAGCCTTATTCAGCAGCGTGAGTGTCGAGGATATATGCACGTCGGCGTCTTGGTCTACGCCAGGCTCCTTCATAAAATGTTATCTCCTGGACATGTCTGGCTCCTTCTCGTCGTCTGTGCTTGCCGAGGCAACGCATGACTGGTGAGAGGGGGGGTGGCTGTGGTGAGAGGGGGGGTGGCTGTGTGTCAGCAGGTGTCTGACCCCCCCCCCCCCGGACATAAAGCACTTGTGTTTTCCCATGCTTCTGAGGGACTCGGGAGACATGGTGCGCAATCAGCCCCATACAAGGCTGGAGGCAGGCCTTCCTCACTACTGTCCATGCCCACTCTACACGGAGCGTGTGTGAGGGTGGGGGACGTGGTGCACTTATGTTTTCTCATAATCCTGAGGGACCTGGGGAACATGGTGCGCGGTAGGCTCTAGACGGAGTCTCCGCACAGATCTTTTCCATGCACACTCTACACGAGGTAAGCGTGTGTGAGTGTGCCTTATCCAAATTGCGGCCCCAACTTCTCTACAGTTACAACCGGATGGGAGGAAGTGGGGATGCAATGGATGTTAGCCAAAAGCCGGTCAGGGACGGTGTGGTGGGTCGATGTTGTTGGATGACAGGGCGTGTATACATCGGGGCTCCGCCCACTGTACACATAGAGTCCAGTAGAGGGCGGAGCCTGTGTGAAATATAAAAGGGGGTTACGTATTGTAACCCTAGCCCTCTACCTGGGGGCCCTGTCTTTCCTAGTCCGCTCGCTGAAGAGTGTATAGGATAGTGGGCGGCGGGTGTAGCCGCCTTTATATACTGTGGGCCTGCGCGCGCATTCAGGTAGGCTCGCCCCGATTGGCTGACTACGTTTACGTAAACTCAGTAGGTGAAAGCACGCACAGCATGATAGAGAGTAGTACCCATAGAGTCCAGTAGAGGACGGAGCCTGTGCTTATATGACTAGGGTTACAATACGTAACCCCCTGTTACGCTGCCCCTCAAGCTTCAAACCTGCTTCAAACTGAGCTGAAACTCAGAGAGCTGGTCTCATTAAACACACTCAAAGCAACTTTAACTGACCTTGAAGCAGGCCGCTG
This sequence comes from Pseudochaenichthys georgianus, assembly GCF_902827115.2. Taxonomy (NCBI): domain Eukaryota; kingdom Metazoa; phylum Chordata; class Actinopteri; order Perciformes; family Channichthyidae; genus Pseudochaenichthys; species Pseudochaenichthys georgianus. Next base: position 1,691,461 of record NC_047523.1, read on the forward strand.
TGTCTGTAAATGCTTTGGCTAAACTTGGTGTATGACTGTGTTGTGATTCTGTGTTTTTTTGTTTTTAATTGTCTGTAACTGTAAAGTTGTCTGTAACTGTGCTGTGCTGTGTGATTCTTGGGCCAGGACTCTCTTGAAAAAGAGATGTTTAATCTCAATGAGACCTATCCTGGTTAAATAAAGGTAAAATAAAAATAAATAAAATAAAATCTCTAACGGGGATCCTTTCAGCTGTTCTGGTCGCTCACGTTTTCCTCTCCAAGAAACGTACTGTTGGTCCATTTCTTACATTTGTCCACCACCTGTCTACGAGAGCCTTCATTTTTGTGTCATTGAGTCACAATATTCATTTCCTTTCTCCGTCTCAGATAGTAAGCCGGAGGCTGCCAAATCTGTCGCAGGCTTTAATCTCTCCCATCTTTTCTCTTTTTCCGGCTCTGGCTCTTCACAGCTTTGCCGAGTGTCACAGTCTTAGTTCCTGACAGAAGACCTCTTCACACATTATTTCCTGAGATTCTAATGTGGTGAAAAGTCCTGTTTATGTTTGCTGCTTGTGTTTAAAGTCTGATGCAGTGACGGCATGAGGCTTTTTCAAAACCTTTCCGGCACTTATTCTCTCTTTTTTAAGTTGCTCACGTAGCATTGCCAATATCCTTTGGCCAAACCCAGAGCATATAAAGAAATGCCCTTGAAGCACACTTTATCAGCTTTACGAATGATTGTGCACAGCAGGGCTCCATGTGAGATCAGAGCATCAGGAGATCAATGAATTCTGAAGAGACAGGGCTCCTGGTAATGCTTTCGCTGAGTCACCCTGGAGGATTTTTGGACGGAGTATAAAAAAATATAAAGCTGGTTTGCTGGCTTGGCCCAGAGGGCCTTGTGATCATCCAGTCACATGTGTCTCAATCTGCGCCTGGAATTGGAGGAGTCAGTTGAGCAGAACGGTGAGAATCAGACAGAAAGAGAGACAGTCTTCATGTAGAAACAGCGCACAGTGAGCACAGATACATTGTGTTGTTATTAGACACAGCTGAGAACATGTCAACAGATGCATCATGTTAAAAACCACCAGCCACTCATCACATGCAGGGCTTCATGTGATCGCTTGGATTCAATTTCCCATCCATGACTGTACTCTCACTCACATTCTCTGGCTGTTCTGCTGTGGTCCGCCGGGCCCCACAGCTCGCATGGTGTCATTCTGTGTACAGTAGCTTTGTGCATGGGGAGATACAACACTGTTGGTAACTAACAGCAGAGTCTTTGTTCATAAAGGAGTTCAACTCGATTAGCCAGCCAACCTCAGCTCCTCTGATTCATGGTGCTACATCTGCTTCTGCTTCTAATTATGGTTTTATGTGGAAAATAAGGACTACCTGAATTACTCCAATTCGCTGAGCTGTTTAGCATAGTTACTGAATTGCAAAATTCATTCATTTTCATTTAAAAGTGTAAATAACACTAAATAGGTCATCCTTGTTTCGTATATTTCTGTTTTTCAGACCATCATGGATATGATACACAGAGCATACCCGAGGTCCACAGTAAGTAGACTGAACTAAATAACTATATTATCTTCTGACTTGTTGTTTTAAAGTTTGGTGCTTTATGGGCCAAAGAAAACATACATTGGTCATTTTCTAAAATACTTTTCTTCTACTATAAAAATAAATAATGTCAACACTATTGTAAGCATTGGGGTGAGAGTTCATGTGTTTTGAGCATGCACAGGATGTCCTGAAGTTGTGGAGTGTGAGAGTGAAAAAGTAATAAACGGAGGCGCTGTTTGTGACGCTCCACAAGTACAAAGTTCCTGCGTTATTGTGATACAGAATTATCTTTGAAGCCCTAACACCTCGGACGCTACACTATCACTGTTTGGATACAAATCTCCGTCCACAGGAAAAACACAACTGATGTGTATTTGTGACGCCTCGCACTGTGATGTTAAAAACCAAAAGAAATACGTTTTTTACGTCAACACTGAAAATTGAGCTTCTGAAAAATCTGAATGTGAGTTTTACAAAAGCTCAGTTTGCAGTAACCTTAAACGCTGTTGGCAGTGGAGGAAAAGGCCAAAAACATGCAGAAAGAGTTAGATTTTTTAATTCCTATGCACATGGACTAATGGTCATACTATCAAAGCAGTGCTTTGAGCTAACTGCTAACATCAACATGCTAACTTCCTCTCAATGGCAATGCTAAAATGCGGATGATAGCACTGCGGGTTAAACCTGTTCACCATCTTACTTTAGTGTGTTAGCATGCTAGCATTGGACAATTTGCACTTTTAAGTCTTTTATTCATTTTACAGTTATAATGTTATAAAGTTTAAACATTGACTATGCTAGAGAAAAAAATCAGACGATCGTCTGAATTATCGCGACTCTTCTTTTGAAAACTGTCACATTTTTCTAGAAGTAGGTTACTACATTAAATAGTTTGATACATATCTCTTGACCTACATATCTGTTGACCGACATAATTGACGGACGGACCAGCTGAATTTTCCATCCCTGTTGCTAGCATTGCTTAAAATGTTATTAAAACATGTGTAACAACTATTTACCCCAATACCTGTGCACAGGACTGAGACTCTTGAGCTCATATGTAGCAAATCACAGTCAAAATATTTTGAATCACAGTCCTGCTGTGTGCTATTCACATCATATGCAACGGTTCTCAGACATTTTGCAATTATTTTCAGTGAGTCTGGGTGGTCTAGACTGGATTAGCAACCAGGCACGTGGCACTATATGCATCATGGGTTTGTTGTAATCTGGCAATATCCAAAATGTTAAGGTTCCCCTTAATTTTTACCATTTGCTGTCATGGTGAGGGGCCCTTCATCAATAAATAATGTGTTCCATCAAATTGCAACAAACAGGATTCAAAGACCACACATGTTATTCCCTCAGGGCCTTTGAGGCTTAGTCCAGCCAAGTGTGTGGTCTTCTTCAGATCCGTTCAGGACTCACATGTGTTCAATACCTATGCTGCTGTATGGTTTAGTAAATATATATGTTTTGCAATTGAGACTAATAAAGACAGGTTGAATGTCTGATACATTGCTACTGTCAGTTGTGGGATGTAACTGAGTACATTTACTCAAGTTGTATGTAAGTGAAATGGAGGTACTTTTACTCCAGTACATGTTGTAGGAAAATGTTGTACTTTATAGTCCACTACATTTATTTTACATATTTCGTTCCTAGTTACATTTGCAATTCAGGTTACTAATATAAAATATGAATCAACATACCTTATATATTATTATAGGTTAATCCCCAAGCCAGTTTTTTAGGTGTCAGGCTCGAAAATGACATTTCAGTGATATGATTGACATCTCTTTCTAACCATCAGAGCCAATGGAATCGAGGGAAAGTTCCACATACACACACAGGTTACCAAATAAGGAGTGATTGTGACGCGTAGAAAAACCGGAAGCTGCGATAGCCTCTGGTGGCTTCCATTAGTAGCTCATTTTGATTCTCCGTTTTTTGCATACAAATGGAATTATGGATTATCAATAATTTGTTCAAAGTGACAGACACATTGGATTAACCCAGTGGTTCCCAAAGTGAACCAGGGGGCGCAGAGGCACAGGGGGGGCTTGAGAGACCAGGAGGAAAAATGGTTATTAAAAAGAAATTGAAAAAAAGATTAATAAAAAATCATAATTTTAATAAGCCCCAAGGACCCCCTCGGCGGGTCCTTTTTTTTCACGACACTGTGTCTCAGGGGATCTTAATATTTAAGAGCCTATTCATGTGTTATACCAGATTAACGGGAATAATCTTAGCTAACTGACGATACAAACCATTTTTACCAAAACAAAACACAAGTCTCATAAGAAGCATCTAAATGACTCCGCAGCGAAAAATGCACTTTGGCACAGAACTCAAGATAAAAGTTACCCTTATTACTTATCGTAGCTGCACATACAAGATATCCAATTAAAGCTGAGGTTCGACAGATTATTTAGGTATATATATCATCACTGAGTGATCCAAACACAGACATCACAACACGTACCTTTACGTAGCTTTTACGGGAGATCGTCTCACCGTAGCTGTCAATCTGATCAAAAGACTTGTTCAATGGCATTAAAACGAGAAACAACGCGGCTGAATCGGTTAATCCATAGGTTGATAATGTTTCTGTGGAATATATTTTTTTTTAATTTATAATCCATAATTCCATTTTTATGTAAAAATCGGAGAGTAAAAGTTAGCTGCTAATGGTAGCCACCTGCGAATGGTATCGCAGCTTCCGGTGTTGGCTATGCGTCAGTCTCACACACACACATTACCAAATAAGGAGTATGTGGGAGTTCCCCTCGAATCCATTGGCTCTGACGGTTAGAAAGAGATGTCAATCAGAAAAATCGAGCATGGGGGGCCAGAGATAGGTCAAATCCACCCAAATGACCGCAGAAGTGGGGTTTTTTGCTAAATCTGTCTAAAAAGGTCAAATTTCACTTGTTTTGCATCAATCTTGAAACAGGGTACTTATTATATGTTGTAGTTTGGATTCCTAAAGCTTTTAGTCTACCATCCCATCATTCAATGGTGGTTTTCACTATAAGTAATTTTTTTTTGGACGGACACAATAATTTACATTTTTTTACTGTGTTCAATCTGAATTTACTTTAAAATAAAAACATCTATATTTATTCTGACACTTCTACATCCACCTCACAGTTGTAACCTTGCTTTGTGAAAAAAGGTTATTGTGTGTGTATCGTGTGTGTGGAACGAGCCATTTTGTGTGCGTGCGTTGTTAGCTTCTGGTGCTAGCGAGCTACGCTAACGGATATAAAGAGTTTTTTCAACAACAAAGTCCCTCAGTGAACTAAAGGAGTGTTTAGATAGTTAACTTTAGTCTAAGTTATCTCAGTGGGTCTCAAACGGTTTAGTCACCATTAATGTAAACAATTATTTCCGAGGCACACGTTTACATGATCATTATAGTTATAAAAAAATAAGAGAATACATGAAAAACAGGTATGAAATACTATATGACAGTAAAAAAAGAATGAAGTTTAAAATGGTGATTGTAAAATATCCATAAAGAAAAAGTAAATCTGTTTACAGTTCTGTTTCATATGGGTGTTGAGAGAGGTATCCATAGATCTCTTCATGTTGCTCTCAAAGTGCACCAGATTGATGCTTTTATCTTCAATATTTAAAATCTTCCCGGGGGAGTATGGTCCGGGACCCCCCTATGTGAGGTCCACTCCCCACTTATAAAAATAGCACTTTACCCCTGCTTACACCTATATTGTCAGGATTCTCATGTTTTGTCACGTTTGTAGTTTTGTATGTCTGGTTATGGGTATTTTCCTCCTTGTATGTTGTCTGGTCCTTCTTCCTGTGTTTTTCCCCTGTTGTTAGTTTCCCTGGTGTGTCTAATTGTCTGATTGTGTTCACCTGTGGCCCTTGTGTTTCTCCTCCCCTGCCCGACTGTTTCTCGTCTTGTGATTACCCCTCCATGTATTTAGTCTGTTCTCTTACTGTGTTCAGTGTTGGTTCGTCTTTTGTTTGTGACTGACGGAGCGTCCACACTACAGCTCCAAAAATAGCTTGGAGCTGGGCGTGTCTGGAGCTTGGGGATTTTATTCAAGCAACACGACCAACAACCAATCACATGAATCTCCCGCCCCCGACATACAAAGCAAAAACCCCCGGGGATTTTATGCGAGCAATATATATATAAACTCCCCAAACAGGCGAAAACCTACCAGTTTCCCCCACTGTCTCTGCCACCTCCCTCCATGCCTGGCTCCTCCGGTTTGTATCCCGGTAGGTGAAGAGGGTCTGGTCATACAAAACCGGGTGATTCGCTACGGCGATAGTTAGTTTCTCCTCCGACTTTTTTTGAAATATAGAAATGAACGGCGGGATATCTCTCCCAGCTTAGACGCGGTTTGATTGGCTAGCGCTTCAGCTGTCAGATTTTGGGAAACGGGATTTGATTGGCTGGCGCTGGCTACTCCGGCGTCCAGGCGACCAGAAGTTGAACAATGTTCAACTTCTGGTCGCCTGGGACGCCTGAGACGCCTCGCTCTGCTACCCACAATTCAGTTCGGCGAAAAAGCGCGGCTACATGACGTCACCCCATTGAAAGTGAATGGGCAGCTTGGAGCAGCTTGGAGCTTTCGACGCTGTAGTGTAGACGGGCCGTAAGTCTCCGGTGAGTGTTCTGTTTTGTCTTTATTAGTATCCGGTAGCCTTGAAATAAAGGAATTTTCAGTTTAAATCTGCATTTGGGTCCTGCCTGCTTCACACACCGTAACAGAACGAACCAACCTAAATGTGGGCCCAGCAGATCCTTTTGAGCCGGAGATATTGGAGTTTTCCTTTGCTTTGGCTGGCTGCTCTAGTCGATGGTTGGGAGCGTCCAGGGTTCAGCAGCGAGAGGCTGTTCTGGCAGAAGCACGCTAGATTACGATGGAGAAACCAGGCTTGGTTAAATTCTTACCGGGCGGGATTTTGGATTTCCTCAAGAAATGTGTTATCCCCTGCCTGACAGCCCCATGCCTCCCAACTCCCGTTATGACACCACACGCATCGGTGTGGTCCGTTTGGAGTCAACCCTGGCTTCTGCCCCATTGCCTGCTCCTGTCCAGGAGCCGTTCTCTGGAACTCGTCTGGCCTTTGGAGGTCCACGGAGCCTCCAAACGCCTCCTAAAGGAAGGAGTTGCAAGGCCAGGTTAGCAGCCCGAGCCCAAAGATCCATGGTCCCGGCCCCAGTTCTGGCCCCAGCGGCCATGGTTCCGGCCCTGGTCCCGGCCCCAGCAGCCATGGTTCCAGACCCAGTTCTGGCCCCAGCGGCCATGGTTCCGGCCCCAGCAGCCATGGTTCCGGCTCCAGCAGCCATGGTTACAGCCCCAGTTCTGGCCCCAGCAGCCATGGTTCCGGCCCCAGCAGCCATGGTTTCAGCCCCAGTTCTGGCCCCAGCAGCCATGGTTCCGGCTCCAGTACAGGCCCCAGCAGCCATGGTTCCAGCCTCAGTCCTGGCCCCAGCAGCCATGGTTTCGACTCCAGCCCCTCGTTTCCGGCCGACGCCAGCTCCCCGTGTCCTTTCGGCGTACCGGCCGACGCCAGCCCCCCGTGTCCTGTCGGCATTCCGGCCGACTCCAGCCCCCCGTGTTCTGTCGGCGAACCGACCGTCTCAAGTCTCCTCTCAAGTTCCTTCTCAAGTCCACTCTCAAGCCACATCTCCAGCTCCCTCTCGAGTCTCCTTTCAAGTCACCTCTCGAGTCTCCTCTCAAGTCCCCTCTCGAGTCTCCTCTCAAGTCACCCCTCCAGTCCCCTCTCGAGTCCCCTTTCAAGACACTTCACAAGTTCCCTCTCGAGTTCCCTCTCGAGTTCCCTCTCAAGTCACCCCTCCAGTCCCCTCTCGAGTCTCCTCTCCAGTCCCCTCTCGAGTCTCCTCTCCAGTTCCCTCTCAAGTCTCCTCTCGAGTTCCCTCTCGAGTCCCCTCTCAAGTCACCCCTCCAGCTCCCTCTTGAGTCAACTCTCGAGTTCCATCTCTGGTCCCTTCCCAAGTCCCTCCTCTAGTCCCTTCCCAAGTCCCATCTCAAGTCCCTCCTCTTGTCAATGCCCTAGTCCCATCTCTAGTACCATTACATTACATTACATTGCATTTAGCTGACGCTTTTATCCAAAGCGACTTACAATAAGTACATTCGACCGGGAAGACACAACCTTGAAGAAAACAGAATCATATAAGAACATCAGGTTTCAAAGAGCCAATCGTTTCAAGTGCTACTCAACTGGCTTTAGATAAGCCAGTCCTTTATTAGTATATAAGTGCTTTGTTAATAGTTCTATCGCTCGAAGTGGAGTCGAAAGAGATGAGTTTTCAGTCTGCGCCGGAAGGTGTGTAAGCTTTCTGCGGTCCTGATTTCAATGGGGAGCTCATTCCACCATTTTGGAGCCAGTACCACCACTAGTCACTTCTCTAGTCCCACCTCTAGTCCCACCTCTAGTCCCTTCTCGAGTTCCCTCTCGAGTTCCCTCTCAAGTCACCTCTCGAGTCTCCTCTCGAGTTTCCCCTTGGTTCCCCTCTCGAGTCTCCTCTCGAGTTTCCCCTTGGTTCCCCTCTCGAGTCTCCTCTCGATTCTCCTCTGAAGTCCCCTCTCGAGTCATGTCTCAAGTCGCTACCCAATGTCCTGGTCCGTTGGAGGTTCCGCTGGGGGTCGTGCCAACTCCATGTCCTGTCCCGTTGGAGGCCCCGCCGACAACTCCTCTGCCGGGGGTCTTGCCAACCCTATGTCCTGTGCCGTTGGAGGCCCCGCCGACTACTCCTCTGCCGGGGGTCCTGCCAATCCTATGTCCGTGCCGTTGGAGATTCCGCTGGAGGTCCTGCCAACCCTATGTCCTGTGCCGTTGGAGGTTCCGCTGGGGGTTCTGCCAACTCTATATCCTGTCCCGTTGGGTGTCCCGCCGACTACTCTTCTGCCGGGGGTCCTGCCAACCCTATGTCCTGTGCTGTTGGAGGTCCCGCCGACTACTCTCCTTCTGGGGGTCCTGCCAAACCTGTGTCCTGTGCCGTTGGAGGTTCCGCTGGGGTTCCTGCCAGCTCCATGTCCTGTCCCGTTGGGGGTCCCGTCGATTACTCTCCTGCCAGGGGTCCTGCCAACCCTGTGTCCTGTCCCGTTGGGGGTCCCGCCGACGACTCTTCTGCCGGGGGTCCTGCCAACCCTATGTCTTGTGCCGTTGGAGGTCCCGCCGACTACTCTCCTGCCGGGGGTCCTGCCAACCCCTTGTCCTGTTCCGTTGGAGGCCCCGCCATCACCTGTCTCGCCGGGGGTCTTGCCAACTCCTGGGCCTCTTCCGTGGGGGATCCTGCCGAAGCCTGTCCCACCGGCTCCGGTTCCTGTTCGGCCGACACCGGGTCCTGCCCGGCCTCCGGAGCTGTTTGGCCTTCGCCCCACCTTGGACTCTGCCTTGCCCCCGGGCCGTCCGCCCGAGTCCCCCACCTTGGACTATGCCTTGCCCCCGGGCCGTCCGCCCGAGTCCCCCTTTTTTTAACTCTTCCTTGCCCCTGGGCCGTCCGCCCGAGACCCCTTCCTGGTCCTCTGCCGTGCCCCTGGGCTTTCAGTCCAAGACCCGTCCTCCAGACCCCCTCCACCCACCCTGGTGGCCCTACTTTAACTTGTAACTGAGTACTTAACGCGCAATATTGCTGCTTTAACTGTAAATAATTACTTACTTCTTCCACCTCTGACTACTGTGGTCTGGGAACATTCAGGGCTCGCCTGGATTGTGTTCACATTGACATATCGAGAGGGAGAGAGAGAGGAGGGAGAGAGAAAGACAGACAGACAGACAGACAACCAGATTTCAAACAAAGTGTTAGTTATAAGGGCAAGGGTGTTAACTGGGCATCGACCAGAGGGTCAGTGGTTCCATCCCCAGCTCCTCCTAGTGCAGACAGTATTGAGGTGTGTGTGAGTCACTTTGGATAAAAGAGCCGGATAAATGGCATGATATGTAATACAGTGATTCATGTTGGAAATGATAGAGAAGTTGTGCTGTAAGTGTAGGCCCACTGAGGCTGAGCTAATCTGACATGTTGTTCTGTGTGTGCTTTCAACTGTATCTGTGGAGCTCCCTTTGCTCCTTCTTCTGCTCCTCTCTGCAGGGTATGTTGTTGGCCAGTCTCTCCTTCCTCTCTCTCTCTGAAACTGTAACGTAGAAATGCAACTCTCTCATAAACACTCTCATAAAGAGGGACTGAAAACACACCACGTTGCTTTTCAGTCCCTGTGCTGTAATTTTTCTACCAGATGGAAATAATATAGCATTTGATTGTCTGCAGTATGTTGCACAACAATCTTGTTGTACCTATATTCTACTTGACTCTAGAGTTCTATTGAAGGAAGTGTAAATCTTTACTTTGGATGGTGAACTCACTCTGCATTGTGTGACTCTATGTTTGCTAAGAAATGCATGCGCACAGAGAAACGCCACATGATTCTCTTTAGAAAGCTCTCTTTGTTGTGCAGTCATTTGTTCAACTCTGTTAAAGCTCACTGTGTTTGTTCTTTATCAGCAGATGGCTATGCGGAGCACAGTATGGACGCTCCAGAATCACCGTGCAACAAGGAGGTACGCCAACTCTTTCTTATTATTCAGAGAGTGTGTGCTTTAATATGTACTGCTTAACCTTTCTATGAGAATAGACTTAATAAACAGGCAACTTGCAGCTTCTTTTTTTATAGGCTCCCACATTTCAGTGAGTTTGTGGCCAGCAGTAAGCATTGCAATGATGTGCTTCATTTAACAAGAAGCGGAAATCAATATGTCCTCAGAAAGCTGAACATTACAGCTCTGCTGTTTTTCTCTGCAAATTGACATTGAGACCTCGACATGTGGAAACCTGCAAACACCTGGCTCACTTTAGTTCTGTTGATGTGTGGCCCACACCAAACATATTTCCTGGTTCTTATTTAAACTCAGTTCAATATCTGTTAAGAAAGATAAGAAAATCTATCACATTGAATAGTATCAATTTAAAATATTGCAGATTTTCACGCTCTTAGTGTTTTTAATATCAATTTAACAACTGTTTTTACACCATTCTTCAAATTACTATTGAAAGCAACACATCTGTTGACTACAGATAGATAACAATATTGTATGTTATATTATATTGTAAGTATGAAACTACAGCCAGTAGCTTAGCTCAAAATAAAAGAAGGTAAAACGGATGATCAAAACTGCAAAAAAGATCATCTGCCACCGTCGTGATGACAGTTTTTTTATTGAATAACAATAATTCATAGCTATTCAAATATTGACAACTCGCTGTGTAATTGTAATGTTTTAGGAGAAATCTGTTAAATATCACACTCTAGTTCTTTTGTTTGATTTGGTATGTAAGGTAAGGGGGAAATGTTATATGATTAAAACTATTTAGAAAAACTAATTTAGAAATGTGAGCTATAGGATCCCAGCAGGGTGAGAGTTGTCTGTTTCATAGTTTCCCCATTTCAATTGTTTTCAATTACATACGAGAGGATCCAAACCTAATTTGCAAAACAGACATGAAGTCCACTGTAAGCATGTTGCATCAGATCTATGTGCCGCTGACAGCTCCTGCCTGTGCTGAGAAGAAGAGCTAGGCCAGCCTCACTGACAAAATCATGAAAATTAGACAAGCAGTCAGTTCCTCTGTATCAGGTACAGCAAATGTGTTGTCCCTGTGTCCACTAAAAGTCAATTCAGACATCATGACACAGTTCCGTCTGATAAATGCTAAAGACCTGGAAGACAATATTCAACATCTGAAATCCTCCTCCTGTAGCCTCGAAACTGTTTTTCATTGCTTGGCCTCAGATATACTACACATAGTAAACAAGTCTCTCCACTCGGGTGTATTTCCACAGGCCCTGAAAACTGCAGGAATTAAACCATAACATAGCATAACATAACATAGACGCACCCATAATGATTAACTACAGGCCAATATCAAACCTTCCCTTTTTAAGCAAATTGATTGAAAAAGTGTTTTTTCAACAGTTGAGTAATTCCTGTTTTTAAATGACGGTTTTGATGTGTTTCAGTCGGGCTTTAGACCTAACCACAGCACTGAGACTTCACTTGTTAAGGTCTTAAATGACATCCATTTGAACACAGACAGTGGCAGAATATCAGTGTTAGTATTATTAGATCTCAGCACTGCATTTGGTACTGTTGACCACAACATAAGTGACCTGCTCTATCGAAATCAGTCGCATTGACCCGAAGACACATTTTGAGTTGTATACACTGTTGGAAAGAGGGCATTCCTAGCCTTCTAATGATATCAGGATTGTTTTTGTACTCGAAATATTAAGCAAAATATGTCAAATTATATAATGACTGTCACGAGTCATCATTTTGAGAAAAAGGCCTTTAAAGTTTCCTCTTCTCTGGAATCCATCGATCTGATATTTTCGTTTGGATTACTGGTCTGGGGTGTGTGTGTTTGTGTATTTTTGCGTTTGTGTGCATTGTTTAAATAAAAGTTTCATATTCTGAAAGCCAAGACTTTGTTTATTTAAAATCAAACAAAACACCCGAACCCCGAAAAACTAGTTTTTTACGCAAATCCACGTTTATTTTGAAATGAGCCGTTGCGACTTCCGACTGATTTCAATAGAGCGGGTCACTTATTGTTAGATCGTCTAGAAAACTGGGTGGAAGTTTCAGCAAAAGCTCTAAATTGGTTTAGTTCCTAATTAAAGGACAGAAAAAACGTTGTCTCAATAGGCAACGGGGTTCCTCAAGGCCCCATCTTAGGACCTTTGCTTTTTAATATTTATATGCTACCACTGGCTCAAATTATTAAAAACAGCGATCTAAGTTATCACACCTATGCAGACGACACCCAGATTTATTTTTAAATTACACCAGGAGACTATTCTCCGATTAGAACACTGAGCAAGTGCATTGAGCACATCACTGACTGGATGACTCAGAACTTTCTCCAATTGAACAAACAAAAAACTGAGATCATTGTTTTTGGAGCAAAGAAGGACCGATTAAAAGTAATCACAGAGCTTCAGTCGTCAGACTACAAAGTAACTGGGTGTAGTAATGGACTCAGACCTGGATTTCAACAGTCACATTACAACAGTCATTAGGTCTGCATACTACCACCTGAAGAATTTATCAAGGATTAAAAAAACTAATGTCACAACAGGATTTAGAAAAACTTGTCCATGCTTTTATTTTCAGTAGACTCGACTACTGCAATAGTGTCTTCACAGGTCTCACTAAAAAATCCATCAGAAAGCGGCAGCTGATTCAGAACGCTGCTGCACGTGTCCTCACAAATATTAAAAGAGCGGATCACATCAGTCCGGTTCTGAAATCATTACACTGGCTTCCAGTCGGCCAAAGAATTGATTTTAAAGTTCTATTGCTAGTTTTTAAATCACTAAATGGTTTAGGGCCAATGTATATGAACGATCTCCTACATAATTATGAACCATCAAGGTGCCTCAGGTCTTCTGGGACGGGTCTGCTCTTGGTTCCAAGAGTAAGAACAAAGCATGGAAAAGCAGCGTTTAGCAATTGTGCCTCGACACTCTGGAACAAACTGCCCGAATCATGCACGTCTGCAAAAACTCTTGCTATTTTCAAATCGAGACTGAAAACATATCTTGTTGCCGCTGCTTTTAATTGAGCTGTTGATTTTCGCACCGCAGTATGCCATTTAAACATGTATTGTATACATGTTGTGTTTATTTTATTATCTTTGCTTTTAAATGCCTGTTGTAAAATGCCATTATATAATAGTTTTATTTATTCTTAACATTTCTGTTAATTTCTTTTATAAAGTACTTTGAATTGTCGCGAGCTGAAAAGTGCTATATAAATAAACTTGCCTTGACAGAGTTAACTTAGGCACGGTCCAACCGGCACTGGCAGTGATGCATTATGGGTAAATACCAGGCTGTCATATGTAATCCTTACTTAAAAGAGCTGGGGCCGAGTAAAAAGAGCCTGAGCATAATGAGATGGTAAACAGGAGCACTGGGTCCACTGGAATTGGTCATAAAAGCGAGACTTGCATTGTTTAGACCACAGGCTCTGGGTAATGAGGGAGCTACACTTTGTTTATTTCCAATCACTGCAGCGGCTGCTCGGTACAGAAAACTGGCTCCTGGGCTCTGCTGGGCCCACAGAGCTTTGCCTGTGTTCCTAGGGTTCTGTTTATATCTAATATGATTGGACTTTTGATGGATGTTCAAAAAAGAGGCTTCCTGCATCTCTCGTTTGGTTCTCACTTGCCCTCTACTGGTCCAAATATGCACTGGCTTCTGTAACCCTTTACTCAAGCTCGTTCTAGACAATTGCACCAACAATGCACTGCAGGGTGGTAGTAGGAGTCTGCAGGGTGCTGAGGATTATTCAGTAGAGAGGATCCTCTATCGACAGCACAGGGTTGAACATGTATGGGTCTTAAATAAGTTGCTGTCCTTCCGGGTGACAGAGCCCTACTTTGTCCCTCACATGCAACAACATCAGTAACAGCAAAGCATCTGTTTTTTCTCAGCAACCCACTTACAACACTAACTGCTGTTCTGAAAAACTCAATAACCATCTGTCTGCTGCACCAAAACAAATCACTTGATATTATTCATCCAGAATGTTAGAAGGCTTCGACACTAACAATAAATAAAGAACAACAGTACGTTTTGTAAATGGTCCTATGGTTGTTACCTCAAAAGAACAGTATGTTGGTTACCTGTGCTTCATTTGGGTATTCTCAATCGATTTGCGTGGTGATTTCTGAATCCTTCCTCTCCTCTCTGGCCCAGCACCTGTTCTCTTCTTTCTCTCCTCTGTACTCTCTACTCTATGTTGGTGATGGTGTTTCCCTGTCTGCTCTCCATAGATGAAAAAGGTTAAAAGGCGTCTTACTGTCGATCCTTTTGATTTTGAACTGGGCCTTGACTGCTTCATCGAGTCCAGAGGACGGCCACTTCAGGTAGCAGCTGCAGAGCGTGTGTCAGCCAGACCACCAGCTCTATTGTCTGTTTCTGCTTTAGCTTGTTTCTCTTTTTCTTCTTTGCCAAACAGTTTCTGGCAATATTACATTAGCGCTAAGCCATGTCATTATTCATTCTCGTATCTGGCTACAATACACTCATTTGTGCACAGACACTAAGACATCTTGTAAGCTCATTAACACAACGTTCAACAACATTTAAGCAAATTTCAAGAGATTCAAGTGGCATGAAACCAACTCACGGTGTCATCACTTAAAGATGAAATAGACTCTTCAGTCTTCGGTTTTCGTTCCTAAAAGAAATCTGATTAACTCTGAAGCAGTTTTTGGCCATGACCAACATAAAGCCCACCACCACACTCCAGTTGGCAAACTAGGTCAGACACCCGGAGTTATTTAAAAAAAAGAGAAAAGATAGATGTAGTCATTACATTTACGTGTATTTTACATACATTTCTATTATAAATAAATAAATACAAAAAATGTTATTAGTATAAATAATAATATGTGCCACTTTTAATGATTTTACTGTACAGTAAGAAAGGTCCACCTCCTTATTTTTTTTTTTTTATATAATAAGGTATTTTTTGTATCTCAAATGTATTAATGTAGCTTGGAATTAATTTGAAGCAACAAGTCATTTAGTTATTTATTGATCGATATTATACCTTGCTCTTACTTTATCCAATCACCTATGTGACAACCGCAAAGCCTTCACACACCTCCTCCCTGATGCTAAGCTTTTAGCTAAGCCTGACCAGCATCATCATCTCCACTGTGCTTCATCAGCACTCACCACTCACCACTCTCTTCCTCAGGCCCCAGTCTCCCAGGACCTGATGGATGGGGGGGGGAGGGAGTCCATGCTTGCTGAGGCGGACATGGCGTCTGTTTTTCACCAGATTTTGGATGAGAAGCGCAAAGGTCTGGACCTGAGGATGGCTCCACAGCAAGGTAAAGAGAGGAGAAACACTTTCAACGATCATTGGTGCAAAGGCATGTGAAGCATTTATACAGAGGAAGAGAAGTCGCATCATGAACAGGTCACATGCACTATGATTCCTTTTGGCCTATAGGACACTATAAGAAATGCATTTTCAAAATGTATTTTGTAATCAACATAATGTCATGATCCGTCTTTGTGTTTCCTGTTTTCATTTGAGAACGTTTCCTTCCCCTGGGTTATGTCTGTTTTAACTTCCTGTCTTTTGGTTTCCCCGCCTTTTGTGATTGTTTGCCCCGCCCTCAGTCTTTCCACCTGTGTCCAATCACGTGCTGCCCTGCTGTTTTCACCTGCCCACTCCAGTCTTGTCAGATGCGTCCTGTCTGTGCGCCTGTCTGTCTCTGTGTGACTCTGTCAGTGTTTCTGATGTGGTCTCTCTGCATTTATGTGTCCATTGCTCATTTATTCTGTTACTGCTCTTGGACCTTGTGCCATTCCGGTTTATCTTCTTTCTTTTTCTTGATACAGTCTATGTTGTCCTCTATGTTTGTGTGTTTTACAGTCTTTGTGATTAGCTTTAGTTCATTAAAGCTTGCTTTTGTTTTGTTTTTTATACCTGTCTGTTTCTATGTTTTAGTCTAATCTCCCTCCAAATGTGTTTTCTTCTTCAGCAGTTTGACAAACTTTGACCAAAATTGTCCGTTATTTATGCAGCTGCGGTAATAAATGAGTTCTACGCATAATATATGTATCAAGGGAACTGAATACAACGTTCAGGCAGGGCCCATGTTCATTCCTCTGAAAGTTGCTCAGTGGCACATCTGAGTGTTGAGAGTGTTGCCTCAATGCCGGCATACTTCCTGAGGGCTGGGTTCTCCCAATGGTCAAGGTGACTGAACAGAATGGCCATTTGTTTTTCTATTTGTATTGTGTGACATTGATATAATACTCTAATTAAACCGTGATATTGACAGAAATGTGGAACAGTTTTGCTAATTTGAGCTCCTGACCTCATATTTTCTCCAGATGACCTTGGGTACCCGGAGAGCCAAACTATTCCCTCTCGCTCCATGTCCCAGCTCAGCTACTCCTCGTGTGGCAGTGGCAGTGCATGGGGCCCTCAGGGCAGTTATCTGCTGGGCCCTGAAGACTCAGAGGAGGACGACCAGCTCTACCCCCTCTACCAGTCCCATTTGGGCCCCTGCGGCCACACCTCCCAGGAGAGCCTGAACGCACCAAACGCCCCACCACAGGTTTGTAATATGATCCATATGAAATACTCATTAATACAGATTTAGCCCTCGTAAAAAAATTAATCATAAAACCGGTTGCCTGTTAATGATGTATTCAGCTCGTAAATCATGACACATTTTTCTCACCCAAATAATAAGACATTAACTTGTAGCTTTATTATTTAGACAGAAGGTCAAAACAAATGTTGTGGTATCGCCCACCACTATTCTGCACGTATTAACACAAACAGTACAAAATAATATATTTTTGGAATAGCCAGAGGATTCGGAAAAGATTGGGTCATGTTTAGTGGGGGCTGAGTAAAGGATTGAAGGTTGGGGAGTGGGTCAACTGCATGGTATGAACGACCCACACAGGAGATAATGTGGCTGAAGTGCCTTGGGACCCGGGCGTCCGGGCTCAAGGTTGGGGCACTTCTTTAGTCTCTGAGTCTACATTCCCCCCCAGGAACATTTATCCAGTATATTTTAGATGTGTGGCCACCGTGCTATGCCTTGAGCAACGGT
Source organism: Pseudochaenichthys georgianus (assembly GCF_902827115.2). Lineage (NCBI taxonomy): Eukaryota > Metazoa > Chordata > Actinopteri > Perciformes > Channichthyidae > Pseudochaenichthys > Pseudochaenichthys georgianus. The sequence goes on from NC_047523.1 coordinate 1,708,681, forward strand.
GCTATCTCTAACTCTAATCCTGCTGAAAGAATATAGAGAAGAATAGGGTCTGGGGAGGGGGGGGGATTGTGAGAACTGAGACAAGCTCCAGAGAAAATGTTGGACACGCCTACAGGTCTGCAGGAGATTGGATCGTGAGAAGGGAGGCAATGTCTTCTTCCTGAAACTAAGCTGTAACACTTTTTTAGAAATGTGACATTTATTCATCAAAATGTCCAACCTCCTTACACAATCCAGTCCTATCAATGCACAGATGTTCTGTCTGATATCAATTAATTTTACTGATGATTTAACAATCCATATGGCATATGGTATTTTTTCTTGGCACATTTTAAAAGCCTCTAAAAAAGCATGCTAGACCAAGAGGCACTAAAAACCATTACAACTTTTCTTTTTATTTGTCAAGCCAGTAGGGGCTTGGACCTGGAGCCGTAGGCTCACCGGTTCAAGTCCCCGAACAGACTTAAAATATGGAGTGTGGACTGCTACTTGGAGAGGTCCCAGTTCACCTCCTGCCCTGCCGTGGTGCCCTTGAGCAATGCACCAGTCACCCCCCACTCCCATTGCTCCCCGGGCGCTGTACAATAGCTGCCCACTGCTTCTAGTACTAGGATGGGTACAATGCAGAGGCCAAATGTCACTGTGTGCTGTACTCTGCATGTGTGACCATGAAAGAGGGTTTCATCCCTCCAATTAAAAAGAATTATGCTGGCTATCCATTATATATTTTTTATTAGATATAAACTGCTTAACCAGATATATTCAGGTAAGAAAGGACAACGTGAGAATTGCAATAAGCTAAATATGACCATATGATGTCACTGAACCATTCTGTTTTCTTCAAATGAGCAATAAAGTGCAAGGTAAGATAGATAAACAGAACTATAGGTTTAGGAGTATATTTCTGAGTAAAAGATTAAAAGAAAAATTTAAACTTCACTTCATTTTGCAATTTGGTCTTTCTCGCTGCACATGTTGCTTTAGAACACACTCACATACAAGAGTTCCTCAGACTGAGATGTTGAGTGAAGGGGGGGAGGGGATACAGCTGGTAGATGAGAGGGAGGTCTCGTACATTGCATCAGTGTCTATTTATTTGAAATACAACAAGTGTCTGGAAAGCATCAGGACACGTGGTGATGGGAGCAGATAGAAAACAGACTCTCTGTGGCCTATACACGTCCTCATGTGCCCCTCAGACACACTGTGGAACCTCGTGTTCACTTATTAGTGCTCCAATGTAACTAATACATTTACTCGAGAAGTACTGTATATTTAAGTTAAAATACTTTTTATGTCCCGAGATCAGCGAATACACAAAGCTGAAAACAACTGCTTTTCTGAGAACCTCATGACAAGTTGGCCTGTAGAGACACGTGGTTCTCACGGGACAAAGCTAAAAACATATGAAGATCTTGAATGTGATGCATTGCTGTACAATAAACTACACAACAGTGTATAAAGGAATTAAAATGAGCACAACCTTAAACTGCGTTTAATATGTGCTGCGTTTGACACTGTTGACCACAACATACCGACTGGAAAGCTGGGTGGGACCTTCGGCAACAGTTCTAAATTGGTTTGAATCCTACTTAAAGAACAGAAACAACTTTCACATACACATCTGAGTTGAAAAATATGACATGTGGGGTACCTCAAGGCTCCATCTTGGGGCCTCTTCTCTTTAACATCTACATGCTACCACTGGCTCAGGTAATGAAGAACAACAAAATAAGTTACCATAGCTATGCAGATGACACCCACATTTACGTAACAATTTCACCAGGAGACTATGCTCCAATTCAAACACTGAGTAAGTGCATTGAACAAATCAATGACTGGATGTGTCAGAACTTTCTCCAATTAAACAAAGATAAAACTGAGGTAATGGTTTTTGGAGCCAAGGCAGAACGTATAAAAGTTAGCGCTGAGCTTCAGTCTGCCATGTTCAAACCAACAGATAAAGCCAGAAATCTAGGTGTAGTCATGGACTCTGACCTGAGTCTCAACAGTCACATTAAAACAGTTACTAAATCAGCCTACTATCACCTAAAGAACATATCTAGGATTAAAAGACTAATGTCACAGCAGGATTTGGAAAAACTTGTCCATGCTTTTATCTTCAGTAGACTGGACTACTGCAATGGTGTCTTCACAGGTCTCACTAAAAGATCTATTAGGAAGCTGCAGCTGATTCAGAACGCCGCTGCTCGAGTCCTCACTAGCACTAAAAAAGTGGATCACATCACTCCTGTTCTGAAGTCTTTACACTGGCTTCCTGTGTGTCAAAGAATAGATTTCAAAATACTGCTGCTGGTTTATAAAGCTTTGAATGGTTTAGGTCCAAAATACATTTCTGACCTCCTGCTAAATGATGAACCATCCAGATCTCTCAGGTTTTCAGGGACTGGTCAGCTTTCTGTCCCCAGAGTCAGAACTAAACATGGAGAAGCAGCGTTCAGTTATTATGCTCCAAATATCTGGAACAAACTCCCAGAAACCTGCAGGTCCGCTGCAACTCTTACTACTTTTAAATCCAGGCCGAAGACTTTTCTTTTTGCCACTGCTTTTAATTGAACTATTCATATCTTAGACTGCACTGTAACTTTTATTATCTTTGCTTTTTATTTTTACTTTTAAATGAGTGTTTTTAAATGTCATTTTATATCAATGCTTTTAAATGTGTGTTTCTAGATATAATTTTATAATATGTTTCTTAATGCTCTTATTGTCGTTCATTTTTGTAAAGCACTTTGAATTGCCTTGTGTTGAAAGGTGCTATATAAATAAACTTGCCTTGCCTTAAACATCTCCAGCAGCAAAATACATTCACATGAATTCAGCAGAAAATGTACAGGGAACATTTTACTGCACAACAAATACTTTTACTATTTAGTATGTAAGTACATTTTGCTATTAACACTTACCTACATACTTAGGTGTACTACATACCCTTTTACTTAAGGAAGGTTTACAGTAGTATACAGTACTTTTATACAAACTTTATATAAGGGTAATTTAACAATGTTTTTAAGTAATTCATCAAAAACGTGGTCCACCACTGTTCATGTTGAGGGTGTAACACTGTCTTTCCGAATCAAAAGATGTTCTTTGAAAACAAAAACAAAGAAGTGGTGACGGCAGCCGTGACAACAGGAGGGCTGCTGTTATCAAACCCCCCCGCCCTTTGCTGATGGCCACCTTCGATGTCTGGTGTCATGGCAAATTTGTCTCACAGCTGGAAGACACAAACAGGAAACAGCAGAAAACCAACAGTCAACCAATGTGTCTGTCAGACATCAGATGCAGCCTGAAAGTTCCCATTGGCTGTTCAGACCCCGGCTGCTCTTCCTGCGCACGGCTGTCACTTTCCTTCCGTTTGATTCTGATTTGAAAACAATTCAAGCTGCTAAGCAACACATATCCCGTTTAATTATGTTTGTCGAAAGACATCTTGATGAGTCAAAAATTGTTTACATGTTCATTATCCAGACAAATTACGATTTATAGGAGAATTCTGAATAAACGAGCAAGGAAACACAACAAATCTGAAGTCTTTAATGCAAAGCCCAATGAAGGGATATTTTCCAGATCTCAACCCAACACCAGGAACTTAAATGTGTGTATGAATGTATTTGGCAATAAAGCAGATTCTGAATCAGTATCACCTGACCTGATCTTTGACCTGAGGCCCCGTCGTGCATTGTGGGCTTTGAAACGCCCCCATTGGACTCCTTTGTTTACTCTAGGGACATAGTGACATCACTATGTAACACGTGCGCTTCTCTTGGTTAGAGCTACAACCCACTGTAAGTGATATGCTGACCATCTTCAACAGACTGGGCTCTGGTTTCAGACAGAGGGTGAAAAGAGGTGCAGCACAGGCATTATGAGACACTAAATACAAATATGAATCAAAAATGGCTTACATTATAGTTTAAACATGTGGCCACTGAACAAGCTGTCTTGTTTGACAGGTTTGAGTGAGAAGAGTCTGATGGAACAAATACACTTCTGTCTACACAGGCAGCCCAGCTTGCTTTAAGTCAGTGTTTCTCAAAGTGGGGACCCTGGGGGTCGCAGAGGTATGACAGGGGGGGGCGCGAGAGACCAGGAGGAAAAAATTGTATGACAAAAAAAATAATATAAAAGATTTTTTGAAAAAGAAATTGTTATGACCGGCGGAAGTTAAACTTAGAAACCTATGAGGGTGCTGTAGGACACAGGTGTGTAATGTACATGTTGAGGATGGAAGGTCAGTAGGCGGCGTCAGGGGGGCGCTAGGGGGTGCTGCAGGTCCCCCTAGGATAGTCATCTCACGCCTAGACTACTGCAACTCCCTCCTGGCTGGTCTACCTGCATGTGCCATCCGACCTCTGCAGCTCACCCAGAATGCAGCGGCTCGTCTGGTCTTCAACCTTCCTACATTCTCCCACACCACGCCGCTCCTCCGCTCCCTCCACTGGCTTCCGGTAACTGCTAGAATCCACTTCAAGACAATGGTACTTGCGTACCATGCTGCGAATGGATCTGGCCCTTCCTACATCCAGGACATGGTTAATCGTACACCCCAGCACGTGCACTCCGCTCTGCATCAACCAAACGACTCGCTGCACCCGCGCTGCGAGGGGGACCCAAGTTCCCATCAGCAAAAACACGTGGGTTTGCTATCCTGGCTCCAAAATGGTGGAATGAGCTCCCCATTGAAATCAGGACAGCAGATAGCTTACACACCTTCCGGCGCAGACTGAAAACTCATCTCTTTCGACTCCACTTCGAGCAATAGAACTATTAACAAAGTACTTATATACTAATAAAGGACTGGCTTACCTAAAGCCAGTTGAGTAGCACTTGAAATGTTTTAGCTCTATGAAGCCTGATGTACTTATATGATTCTGTTTTCTTCAAGTTTGTATTTTGTTGGTCGAACGCACTTATTATACGTCGCTTTGGATAAAAGCGTCAGCTAAATGTAATGTAATGTAATAGCCATAGCACCCTCTAAGCACCCCCAAGAAATGTATGTCTTTTTTATTTTTATGTGTGATTCGAAAATAATATGCTACAGTACAAGTACGTCTGGGTCTCTGTGTGTGTCTGGAACGAGCCATTTTGTGTGTGTGCGCGAGCGAGAGACAGAGAGAGCGCACACTGGTACCGGAGATTGTTGTTGTTAGCATCTGGTGCTAGCTAGCTACGCTAGCTTTTTCAACAACAAGGTGGAGGGAGAACTCTCGCCTGTCAGACTGAGAGGCTCAGATAACCTCAGCTCAGGTGAAATAAAGGACTATCTCAGTGTTCAGATTACTCAAAACGGTTTGGTCACAATTATTTCCGAGACATTTATATGATCATTATAGATATAAAAAAATAAGAGAATAAAGAAAAACAGTTATGAAATACTATGACAGTAAAACAAGAATACAGTTTAAAAGGGGAGTGATTTGTAAAATATCCATAAAGAAAAAGTAAATCTGCTTACAGGTCTGTTTCATATGGGTGTTGAGAGAGGTATCCATAGATCTCTTCATGTTGCTCTCAAAGTGCACCAGATTGATGCTTTTAACTTCAATATTAAAACATAAATGCCCCCGGACCCCACTAGAGGAGGTGAGAACCCCCTAGAGGATGTTAGGTCCACTCCCCAATTTGTCTTGGCGGGGCCCGACTTTTTTTGTCTTCAAAGCCTGACGGAAAAGTTTGAGAACCACTGCTTAAGTAGATCCTCATGATTAGGTAACCGCTGGTTAGGGTCAGAATGAGGGTCATGGTTTATGTCTGAGAATGAGGACAGGAGGCATGATTTCAACACACTCTGAGAGGAACTGTCTGAGAGCTCACTTTGAACATGTGTCTTCTGAGTGTCTGTTCGACTTTCTGATTTCACTATTCCTGAACCCAGGGACCCAATAGGGAAAAATATCATGGCATCGACCCATTATCCAAGCACAACTTGTTTTATTTCCTTAAACTACAGAAAGCCTTAGACACATGTGGGTAAAAATACCTGCTGATTCAATTCTTGTTTATTCTTCTTTGTTTATGACTTGTGGGTGGGAAAAAAATTCTGCCAAGTGAGTGTTCATTCTTTTAATACCCATTTGAAGAGGCTGGGTGACCCACTACTCCATGTTCTAATTGGACTCAAATTCATATTTTGACTTTTATTCCTTTTCGGTTTTTCTGTTAACTAAAATCTTTTAATTTTCCATATTTTCTAGACAAAAAAATGCTACCGAAAAAAAACAAACTAAAACTGCTTCTCAAAAGTAATTTTAGACCGGACTCTTTCAATTACAGTGAAATGAGATTTGGGGATGAGGTGATTGGATCAGCCCATAGACGCTGATGATGTCTTATTTGTTCACTCTGAGTGAAATTAATATTATATGACATGAAGATTTCAACAGTATCATGTTAGCTCTAAAATCTTGTTTTGAAGGAACTATTAATACGTGTGGGTTAACTTTTCTCAAGTTTTCCAATTGATGTTCATTGATAAAATAATTGGTCTATGATTCTGAAATCCTGCTAAAGTTTCTTTCTTCATCATATCTTGTGTTCATCATCTGTCTTTGGCTGACTGACTGTCTCTCTGCAGATCACTGACCTGAACAGTCGTGTGTCAGCCATTGAGAACCTCTTAAACCACTTAGAGCAGAATGTCACCTCCACATACCACGAGGTAAGTCCATTAAATAGCTCACCGTAGTTGCCAAATTATCATCATATTCGTCGCCAGACCCTTTGTTTACAGTAATTATTCAAAACTGCAGACATGTTACTGCAGGATACATGTGCATCATAATCTGCTCGCTAATCTGTCTCTAGTTGTACTTGTTCCTGCTGTTAGCGTAAAAGTAAAGAGAGATCTGTGATTTTTCTTCGTATAGTCGGCTACGTACGATGATTATTGGTGTATGTATCTTTAAAGGGATGGGTTCGTGTTTTTGAAGTTGTGTTTTACGAGATACTTATCTGTTGTTGGTTTATTGCACATTGCTTAACTTAACTTGACTGGTGGGTCACCTGTAGGTGTTCTCTCTATTTACTGTAGGCAATATACTCATTATGAATAAGTAAGTGGGTTCATTTATGTGATAAATTCGTTATATTTTGAAATATTTATATTCGCTCCGAATATTGGGGCATTTTATCTCAGTGCTTAGGCCCTCTGATGATGAAGAGGGGCAGACTTTCCATTCTCCTCTCAACAGTGATTACTATGTCTGTTTTGTCATCAGAGAATGAGCAAACTCACAACATCTGCAAACATGACAGTGGCTTTTACCAATTTGAAAATGATAGCAACTGTTGTAAAAACTAAAACAAAGACAAACAAAATCAGACTTCTCCTTTTAGCCAATGACCCAGGCTCACCCCTCCCTACACGCAGATTACGCAGACTGCGTGGGGCCTCACCTTGTGGAGGGGGCCTCATCTTGCAGAGGTGGCCTCGTCATATGCGCAAATGCGGCGCAATTAATCTTATGCGCAAATGCGGCGCTACTATGCACGCCAGTTTCCCCGCTGCGGGGCTCCGGCGCTAGACCGGACCGGGAGGGGCCTCCTCACACAATGTTGCGTGGGGCCACAACTTGGCCCCATGCAATTTAGATTCTAAATTATGGTAGATAACGAAGCCGGGTATTCACAGTGTGTACAAATTGTAACATTTTGATCGCATAAGATACTTTGTTCAGCGTTTGGTTGTCCTTTGCTTCACACGTCAACACTTTTGCCAAGATGATTACCTTCACTTCCTGTACCCATAGGCTGAAGTTATAACTCTTGATAGTACATTTTATAATCTGTAGCTAAGTAACGCTAATCCTGAGGTTATGTTGATTAGTAATACCTCAGTCTACAGCTCAGATGTAAATGTTTAAAAAAATAATTCAAAGAAATCCTCTATGATAGGCACATGGTGATACGTGCTATGTTTTAACCCTTGTGCCCTCTTCAAATTGTCATCCTTTCGACACCTTCGTGGCAAAAATGTACCTGCCCCAAAAAACTGCTATTAAAGGTGGGGTAGGTAAGTTTGAGAAACCGGCTCGAGATACACTTTTTGTTATATTGCATGGAATGCTCTTAACATCCCGATAGCAATGAATATCTGAAGTGCTTTGACAACAAATCCATAAAAAAATATCATCTGTGGAAGCCATGGCGCTGTAGAAAGCACGACCAATCATCTGAGCCGGCCCGGCTAAAGTAACTGGATGGCCTACCTGCCTGTCAGCCTTCCATCTGTGCACAAACTTATCTCGTGCCCTCATTGGTCATGTGCGCGGTCGTGTGTGTTGGAGGAGGGGCTCTGTGAGGAAGTGGCAGATTTTTTCCGGTTTTGCATTTTCAAATTCTAGCACACTCGAGCTGGTTTCTCCAAAATGACCTACCCCACCTTTAAATCATCATACATCAATATGTTGTTCTACTTTTGTTTTCATGAATCTACGGAGCCCTGGAGGGTTCATCGAGAGAAAAATAAATAAAACCAGGCCACGCTTTATTAACTCGTGCGCACAATATACTTTCTCGTTCTTCATAGTTTTATGAAGAATATGTCCGGTCGTGTGTGTGTGTGTGTGTGTGTGTGTGTGTGTGTGTGTGTGTGTGTGTGTGTGTGTGTGTGTGTGTGTGTGTGTGTGTGTGTGTGTGTGTGTGTGTGTGTGTGTGTGTGTGTGTGTGTGTGTGTGTGTGTGTGTGTGTGTGTGTGTGTGTGTGTGTGTGTGTGTGTGTGTGTGTGTGTGCGTGCGTGTGTGTGTGTGCGTGTGTGTGCATTTGTTTATGATAGTGTCGTTCGTTCTGGCAGGAATATCGCACTACATCGAGATTAAACTAATTTCTTTCACTTGGGAATACACATATAACTATGGAGAACCAGATTTGTGTAAATTACTGTTCGTGGTAATTTGAAAACAAATGCCGGACACACACAAACACACCGAACACACACACACACAGAGCGGAGCTGAGCACAAACACACACACATCATGCGCCCTGGTGACCGGACATCTCCTTCATAGAACGAGGGGAATACTCTGGTAGTTCGATGTGTGTAGAGGTGTGTGTGGTTGAACGTAGCAGCCTCAACCTCTATCCAGTGGTTCTAATGAAGGGCAAAGCAGTGAAGTAAACAGTAAAAGGCACCGCTCTTTGCAGCTGGTGCTGCTCTTCTCAGATTCTGCTGAGTTACACGTTACTGCCTCCGGTGCCCTGTACGACGAAGCCAGTTCAACAGACCCTGTATATGTTTGATTTACCCGGCTTAACTGTAACTGTAACTATAACCCTAACAAACGCGATCTCGCTAAGCAGTCCTACGAAGCTGGTTATCAACTCAGTAAATCAACCAGGGTTTCTCTGTCCGGCTGAGAGCGCGTTCACGTGAAAGGGACGGGGTTAGAAACATTTGACCAATCACAAACATGGAGAAGCGCACTGACAGCGCAGCGTCATACTTCCTGAATGAAAAGTAAAGTATAATATTAGACATATGAAGAAGTTAAACTTTAAACATCCATGACTTAAACACTTGATCAGGATCAAAGCCTCAGAGCTGCACCTGCAAGGTGAACACAGCTGGTAACAGAACAAGTGTTTGAATGCGTACATTAACAGGTTTATGATATCACTGCCCGTCTAAGTCACGATCTGACTTTCATTACATTTGTCTCGAGTGTTTCGTCAACTTAATGTGTTGCTTAAAATAATACTTCTGCATACAGTATGTGACACTGAGAGTGTTGCACGGCCAGATACGGATCAGCTGACTCAGATAAGGAGAGTATGATACATTATGAAGTGATGTGAATGATAATGGGACACATCGACGTTTGCACTCACAGTGCCGCTGACTGTAATGTTACTTTGATCCGGTTACTTATGGTGTGTGTGTGTGTGTGTGTGTGTGTGTGTGTGTGTGTGTGTGTGTGTGTGTGTGTGTGTGTGTGTGTGTGTGTGTGTGTGTGTGTGTGTGTGTGTGTGTGTGTGTGTGTGTGTGTGTGTGTGTGTGTGTGTGTGTGAAACGAGTCATTTTGTATGCGTGCGCGAGAGAGAGAGAGCGCACCGGCACCGGAGATCGTTGTTGTTGGCTTTTGGTGCTAGCGAGCTACGCTAACGGATATAAGGAGTTTTTTCAACAACAAAGTGGAGGAGAGTCCTCTCCGGTCAGACTGAGAGACTCAGTGAGCAAAAGGACTCTCTCAGCGTTATCTCAGTGGTTCTCAAACGTTTTAGTCACCATTAATGTAAACAATTATTTCTGAGGCACACGTTTATATGATCATTATAGTTATAAAAAAATAAGAGAATAAATGAAAAACAGGTATGAAATACTATATGACAGTAAAACAAGAATAAAGTTTAAAAGGGTGATTTGTAAAATATCCATAAAGAAAAAGTAAATCTGTTTACAGTTCTGTTTCAAATGGGTGTTGAGAGAGGTATCCATAGACAGTGATGTACCTGAACGTGTTCAATGAACGATCGTTCATGAACAGTTAAAACACACCGTAAACAGGCTTCAAAATAATGCGGAAAACCACCCAATCTGGCAACAGCAAGCTGCCTGTGACGCGTACGCGCCTGTCACCCCTGGCTGTCGCACTAAAATATAAATATACTAAATATATCAGACTCCTCACAACAAACAATGTGAAACCGCGGAACCGGCGAGCATTGAATGAATGAATGAATTAGTATGGACGAAGCCGAGAGCAGCTGAAGCAGCACTCGCTCAGAGTGAGACTCTACGGCGTCGGCGTATGAGCATTTAAAAGAGTTTTACGTTAAAGTCAGTACTGACTCAGATGGAAAAAATCAAACGTTTGCCTGTAAACTGTGTCCGCCCGGTTTGAAAAAGCAAGTCCGTACATCGACGACGTCGACAACAAACCTTAAACGGCACATTGAGAATAAGCACACGACTAGCCTTTCACGGTATGTGCGAGTGGCGAATAAAAAAGAGAGCCAACACAGATCCACTACCACCCAGATCCCATTAACATCGTACAGGAGACAAATAATAGCTCGCAGCAACGTATTGAAAAAAGAACTATAAACTATAAATTAGTTCATTTTTGAAACCATGAACTTTAGTTCAACATTTTGAATTATGAACTATGAACTGAACTAGTTCATTTTAAAATGTGTGAACTGTGAACTGAACTAGTTCATGTAGAAAGTGAACTTTCCCAACACTGTCCATAGATCTCTTCATGTTGCTCTCAAAGTGCACCAGATTGATGCTTTTAACTTCAATATTTAAAAATAAATCTTCCCGGGGGAGCATGCCCCCGGACCCCCCTAGAGGATGTCCATATGCCGTGAGCTGATATCGAGCCTTCATTGTAACAGTTGTGGGTAAACTGTGTATATGCGTGTGGGGAGTGTTGCAGTAGAACATTCCCCTGTAGCGACCGGTACATTAATGGGAAACCCTAAATGTTTGAGCACCCTCTATGAAACGTCAAGCTACCCCACAGCACCCCCAAAAGAAATCTCTGGCGCCGCCACTGAGCCTGACTATTTGTGTTGGGGGGGCCCGACTTTTTTTTTCTCCAAAGGGGGGGCCTGACAGAAAAAGTTTGAGAACCACTGAGTTAGATAATTCAAATAATGAAACAGGCATTTAAAGGGTTAAAATCCAGGTTTTCTTTTTCAAATGTTTGGTAGTTTTGAGCACGTTAGAAGTTGTTTAAGTGATTCATGAAAAAAAAAAAAAAAGTAGAAAAAAATATTGATGTATGATTTAATAGCAGTTTTTTTGGGGCGTGTACATTTTTGCCACGAAGGGGTCCGGAGGGTGAAAAATGCATCACGAGAGTATACAAAACATGTAAGAGTAAACAACAATGGATTTCAAAAATGTGACTCAAAAGAAGATGCCAAAAGCTGTTCCACAGCTGAAATGATCACCAAATCAACAAAAGAAAGTCAGGAAAAATGTACAAAAATGCCCGAGGAGGGCTCAAACAAAGGGATACAACCTCCTCCACCAGTCAAAGTCAGCATTCTTTGAGATTCTGATCCTAAGAAAGGACATGCAGCGTAGATAGGAGCGTCACTGTTCAAAGGGTGGGACCCCTGCCAGGAGGGATATGTTTTTGGTTCAGTTTGGTTGTCTGCAGTAGTGGTTAACTATATGACACACATTGAATGCTTTGAATCAAGCAGTGTATTTTAAATCAAACAAAAACACATACACTTTAGGTGAAGACACAGAGCAGGGGAGTCAAACTCATTTGAGTTCAGGGGCCAGATACAGCCCATTTCATCTCAGTGGGCCTGACCAGGCAAAGCATAGCATAATAACCTATAAATAACCACAACGCCAAACTGTTCCCTTTGTTTTAGTGCAAAAAAATACATTCTGAAAATGCTCACATTTAATGAACTAACTTTTTACAGAACATAATGAACAACCTGACATTTCTAAAGAAAGATAAGTGTAATTTTAACAATATGATGCCTCCGTTTATCATTTACACATGTTAAAACGTACAGATCACACATAAAGTCTCAATATTCCATATATTCCTTGGATAAGATCTAGAAATGATTTTACATTCCTTTCCACATCTGTGTAGTAATCCTGACCACCTGAGCTGACACATCACTGTACAAACTTTTTTGTGCAGTTCTCTGTAATTGTACACTTTGTACATCCTGTGGGCCGGATTGGACCCTCTGGCGGGCAGGATCTGGCCTGCAGGCCGTATGTTTGACTCCCCTGGCACAGATGTGTCTCTCAACCACATATTCCCTGCTCTGTCCGGCAGGCGAGCGAGGGTCCTCAGACTCCGAGCAGCTCCTCTCCTCCTCCTCCTCCTCCTCCTCAGTGTGCGGACGTGGACCTGGAGGAGCAGCAGCTGAGGCTGAAGCTGCACCAGATGACGGACAACATCAGCGACCACAGCCTGAGCTCTGACGAAGACGAGCCCACTAGGCCACTGTCCTCCCAGGACATCCCAGCATGGAGGAGCCACGAGGCGGACACCAAGCCCAGCAGAATACCTACCAGCCCCCCGTCCAGAAGCAGCATCATCCTGTGCAGACTGGAGGAGGAGCAGCCTCAGCTCACCGACTCTCAGAAGGTACAAATGTCTATTAAAAAAAGCGCAACATCAGCCTAGAAAATGACGACCACACACAAGCATTTAATGCCATCTTTGTCATTCACATACATAATGTAGTGCACATGTGGTTTTTTGCATATACTGTAATATAAGAAAACAGCCTAGCTCATGAAATTCCATTTGCAGGAATCCACTCTACTGGAGTCATACATCTAGTCACTCAGAGTGTTTATTGCTCCTGTGCAACCGTTACGGCCCCTACACACGGCGGCGTGCGTTGCCGCTTCAACGCTTCTGCCCATTCACTTTGAATGGGGTGACGTCACGATTCGCCGAACTGCATTGTGGGAGCAAAGTGTAGCTTCTCTCGCGGTGCTCGCTGCAAAAGTAGAGCAATGTTCTACTTTTGCCGCCTCGACGGAGGCGTCAGCCAATCAAATCCCTCGTATGAAAATCTGACAGTACAAGCAGTAGCCAATCAAACCGGGTGTATGTTGGGAGAGCCAGACCGCAGTTATTTCCCATATGTCAACAAAAGGAGGAGAAAATGATCGTGGCGGTAGGGAATCACCCGGTACTCTGTGACCAGTCCCTCTTTACATACAGGGATACAAACCGGAGGAGCCAGGCATGGGGGGAGGTGGCAGAGACAGTGGGGGAAACTGGTAGGTTTTCGCTTGTTTGGGGAGTTTATATCCAGTGTACTTCGTTTGAATGGACAGCTAGCAAGCATAGACAGTATATTTAGCCAGCATGGATGTAGCATGAATGCTTTGCTTTGTATGTCCGGGGCGGGACATTCATGTGGTTGGTTGTTGGTCGGGCTGCTCGCGTTGACTCCCCAAGCTCAAGACAGGCCCACCGCCAAGCGGCAACGCACGCCGCCGTGTGTCGGGGCCGTTACGGTACGTCCACACAGCAGCTTTAAACAAATCTTCCAACGCTTCTCTGCCCATTGACTTTGAATGGGGATGACGTCACTTTGCCTCGCTTTTCGCCGAACTGCATTGTGGGGGAGCGAAGCGAAGATTTCCAGGATTTCCAGGATTCAAAAGTTGAGCAATGTTCAACTTTTGAAGCTGAGCTGGAAGCGCCAGCCAATCAAACACGTTTATGCAAATCTGACAGTAGAAGCGCTAGCCAATCAAACCACGTGTAAGCAGGGAGAACCAGACCGCAGTTCATTTCCTCATATTCCAAACGAGAAATTACGGTAGCAAATCACCCGGTTCTTTACGACCAGAACTATTAACGGGATACAAACCGGAGGAACCAGGCATGGAGGGAGGTGGCAGAGACAGTGGGTGAAACTGGTAGGTTTTCGCCTGTTTGGGGAGTTTATATATATATATATTGCTCGCATAAAATCCCCGGGGTTTTTTGCTTTGTATGTCGGGGGCGGGAGATTCATGTGATTGGTTGTTGGTCGCGTTGCTCGCAAAACATCCCCAAGCTTTCAGACACGCCCAGATCCAAGATTTTCAAGATTTTTTCAAAGCTGCTGTGTGGACGTACCGGAACAAAGATAGGATTAGAAAAATAACTCAGAAGTTAATGTGCTAAGTTGCCTGAACGGTTTAAACTGGCATCTCTTTCCCTTTCAAAGTCACACAGCTACAGTACTATACTGAGTAATGATTTAGTGTTTTCTATGTATCATTTTACACAGAAAAGTTCAAACTGCATGGCCTCTCTTCAGGATTTAAAGTATCACATAACATAAGCGCTTACAGCAGGAAACCTCCTCTGAAGTCCGAAGCTGATAAGTCCCAGGCTTGTGAAGCTTTTCCAGAGTGACTGAAGGGGGCAAAGGTCAGCTGAACTCTGATCTCCCAGCAGCCCTTGTGCACTGCTTATTGTCAGACCAAATAGTTGTTCCTGCTTTATTGACTACAGATAGCTATGGATGTCAACTCTCCAACAGCATATGATGCTAAGGGAAGGTGTTTTCCTATAAACATACTGAGATCTGTTCCCGGCTAGAGAGGATGTTATATACTGTTCCTATGAAATTGTATTGCTTGACAACAGCTTTGCTCCATTACTTCCTGTCAGCTCATGTGATTGCAACAGTAACAAAACTGGGACACATTTAGAATGATTACAACTGTGAGATAGTCTCCAGGTCTGATTAATCATTTCAGACATGGCTGATCTGGACTATTTCGCAGATATATAGGTGAGAAAGAGATCTGGGATCAGTGTTCAAGGTGGACTATTGCTCCATAACAGGTCATCCTAAACAACAAGTCTTTGGTCATTACCTTCCAAATTAATTCACAAAAGTATTTTTGCTGATCCGAAATAGTTGACAGGACTACAAAAAATGACTGCCTTGCAATCTGCCATATCTTTGTGTAGGCACTACAACCAAGTCCCCAAAATGAAAGCCATTTTGAGAGTGGTTCAATTGTGTAATTACAGACTCAGGGTGCAGCATGTGATGCTATTAGGTACAAAAAGACAGTCTATAGATTAACAAGGAAAAACAAACAGCTGTAAATCAATGTTATAATGTTTTTTGACAACCTAATGTTACTGGAGTCGAGAAGAACTGCAATATTACATTATTTTAGCCCCATTTACATGTTCTGGCTTAGCTGGCAGATGTCTCTAGTGCCATGGCTCTATGGGCCCCTTGGAATTGAAGATTATCGGTTGCTTTTATTCCTGAAAGTGAAACTTTTTGGGCTTCATGTGTGAGGCAACATCTGCCACACTGTCAGTGTAATTAATGTGCTCCACCTTGAACACTGATTCCAGATCTCTGTATCTCCTCTATATCTGCAATGATCTAATAATGGCTGAGATATTGGCCTGTCATAACGGTGAAAAGGCACATAAGCACTACTCTCTTGAGTTGCCTAAAACATGTGTCCCCCGTGTTCAAGGTGTCTTTAATGAATACATACCATGTCCCACCAACCCCACAGCTACTTACTACCACTATTTATGTTTTATTATTTCCTCCCATTTCTCTTGTAGACCCCCCCCCTGGAGAACGGGTCCCAGGCGGGCTTCAGAGGCTCCACAGCCCTCCTGGTTGAGCTGGAGGACAAAGTAGCTCAGGCAGCTGCCAACGTGCAGAACGCTCAGAGCGAGGTGAGGAACAACTGAGGCTGAGATCAGATTAGCGGCCATGTTGGATCTGTTTGATGATAGTGGTCACTCTCTCCTCTCTCCAGGTCTCCTACATAGAGAACAGGATCGCTGCCCTGAACGCTGCCGGCATGCCCATGGACAAAAGAAGACGGGTAAACACATTTCTTTTATTTGAGTCGAAGCAGTTTAAAACCATTATGTTTTCATGTATAAGATGCATAAGGGAGTTATTTTTGGAAGCAGGGCAGCTTTAATTCTACTGGTGAACACTATAGGCTTGTTTGAGATGAGCCAGAACAAGAATGTGCAGGACTGAGATTCAGCATTGGAAAGTGTCGTCAAATCCACATATTTACATAGATGCTCATTTATGTTATTATTCACCATAAATCCAGATATGAAACATAGACTTGTGACTTATTATCTTGAGTCTGAGTCTAAATCTACTCTAATGTTTATTCTAATTGTTCTAGAATATAACAATATAGATAAGTTCTTTCAAGTTTTAAACTCTGCTTGAATGCCTTCGTAACCTTTAGCATCCATCTGTTGGGATTCCACATATTTATTTATCATTACAATAAACAGTATTTTATTCTGTTATTATTTAACTTTACATTCGGATTTTGGCTCATTTTATTCTGCTGGACATATATATAGTTTAATTGTTACGCATGTACCTGCACAGGGTTCACTTCACACCAGTGGCGAGCCGTCAGGGCCCTCTAGGCCCTCTCTGAGGGCCTAAGATATTCTACAAAATAATATTTAAAAACATTAAAAATATATATATTTGTTTTAATATTTGTTTTAAATACTTTTTTAGTTATATTTGTCATTAGTATTACCAAAATAACTTGATTTAATTGTATTTAAAATAACATTTCCATAGAAATAAATCCTTCGAATCTGCCTATTCAGTTTGTGTTAGAATGTGAAGGGTTAAATGAAAGAAGCTCATCTCTGCGAGTTACTGTGAAGAGAGGAGCTGTTGGACGTCCAGCTATGAATTCACAGAGGTCCCGCTATAGCAGTGGTTCTCAAAGTGGGGGGCAGAGGCATGCCAGGGGGGGCGCGAGAGACCAGGAGGAAAAATGGTTATATAAAAAAAAAAAGATTAAAAAAAAAAAATCATAAATTAATAAATAATATGATACAGTACTATTACGTCTGGCTCTCTGTGTTTCATTAAAGCTCGACTGTAATGTTACTTTGATCCGGTTACTTATGGTGTGTGTGTGTGTGTGTGTGTGTGTGTGTGTGTGTGTGTGTGTGTGTGTGTGTGTGTGTGTGTGTGTGTGTGTGTGTGTGTGTGTGTGTGTGTGTGTGGAACGAGCCATTTTGTGTGCGCGAGCGAGAGAGAGAGAGAGAGAGAGAGAGAGAGAGAGAGAGAGAGCGCACCAGTACCGGAGATCGTTATTCTTGGCTTTTGGTGCTAGCGAGCTACACTAACGGATATAAGGAGTTTTTTCAACAACAAAGTGGAGGAGAGTCCTCTCCTGTCAGACTGAGAGACTCAGTGAGCTAAAGGACTCTCTCAGCGTTATCTCAGTGGTTCTCAAACGTTTTGGTCACCATTAATGTAAACAATTATTTCTGAGGCACACGTTTACATGATCATTATAGTTATAAAAAAATAAGAGAATAAATGAAAAACAGGTATGAAATACTATATGACAGTAAAACAAGAATAAAGTTTAAAAGGGTGATTTGGAAAATATCCATAAAGAAAAAGTAAATCTGTTTACAGTTCTGTTTCAAATGGGTGTTGAGAGAGGTATCCATAGATCTCTTCATTCTGCTCTCAAAGTGCACCAGATTGATGCTTTTAACTTCAATATTTTAAAATCTTCCTGGGGGAGCTTGCCCCCGGACCCCCCTATGTGAGGTCCACGCACCACCTATAAAAATAGCACTTTACCCCTGCTTACACCTATATGCCGTGAGCTGATATCGAGCCTTCATTGTAACAGTCGCGGGTACATTGTGTGTGTGCGTGGGGAGTGTTGCAGTAGAACATTCCTCTGTAGCGACCGGTACATTAATGGGAAACCCTAAATGTTTGAGCACCCTCTATGAAACGTCAAGCTACCCCACAGCACCCCAAAATAAATCTCTGGTGCCGCCACTGAGCCTGACTATTTGTGTTGGGGGGGCCGACTTTTTTTTTTCTCCAAAGGGGGGGCCTGACAGAAACAGTTTGAGAACCACTGCGCTAAAGTAACTGAACGAGAGAGTAATGTCAAATGACAGTACAATTGACCAATCATATCTTCCCTCTAAATGGGTGGGTTTTATTATCGCGGACTTTATGACAAGTTCCTCCCGCTGTGGAACTTTTCTTGTTTCCATAGCAACAACAACTTCCTGTCCACAGCGTAAACTCGCCTTCAAAATAAAAGCATGCCAAATTACACTTAAGACATACAACTGCAACGAAAGTAACAAACACAATGCAATATCCTTTTCAATTTCAAGCAACACAAATGGGGTTATTTACAGGTGTTGTTTTGTGTGGTAGAGGGTCGCTTTCCTTTATGCGCTTTGCACCCCGGGCCGTGGTTTTGATATTCCGCTGAAGTATACGCTGTGACTTAATAACTCTTTTTTTTTTTTTTTCGAGGGAAGGGGTCAGAGGGCCTAGGTATAAATGTCACGGCTCGCCACTGGTTCACACACATTCTCTTGCACTATTTTATTTTATTTCTGTTCTTCCTGCACCATTATTTATTCGTATGTCTTATTTATGTTCCATTGTTGAAGATTCCTTTGGCTTAAGAATGTAATTACCATAACTACACTGTAGCTAATGTGCATGACAATAAAACCTTTGAATCTTGAAATATGGACTCGGGATAATTCTGCAGTGGAACAGCTTCTTCTTTCTTTTCTTGACATGGTCCACATCCCCAGGTCCATCAGTTGAACAAGTGTCCGCTGGAGCTCTGTTCATCAGGAGACAAATGGCGCAGTCAGTATATATAAAGTCCTCATTTCAAGTAGCAGCAGCTGACTGTCTCTGACTCTATCGTGAAGGCCAGGGGCCGCCTCTGGTCCTGTTGGAGAAGTCCTGCTCCCTGCCGGGTGTTTCTGCCAGCCCCGAGCAGCAGAGTAGAGTTTCCATGGAAGAGGTTAAAATTACATTGTTGCCAAAGCTGAATTGCCTGATTAAATAACAGCTACTCTCTTATTCATTCATTACATTTTAAATAAGAGAACACAATAGATAATTAAAAGGAACACACTTTAACATTTCAATGAATCAAACATTAACACAAATTGTTAAACTCATAATGAATGAATGTGTGTTCATTCTCACAGCAGATACATATGTTGCAGTAGAGCTATTCTGATTATTTCAAAGATGTTGAAAGTGTACCTGCATTTGTGCATTTGTATATGATGCTTTGTGACAAACTCATTGGTGATGATGTTTTTCTGAGTCTACTTTGTTCTCTGGCTTGCTCTAAGATCACCGGAGTTCAGTAGCCGACAGGTGCACATGTGTGACAACGGCCCAAAACACTTCCATTAGGAGAAACACGCGGCAGCTTCAAAATCAATACAAATGTGCTAAAGCATGTGAAAATGTAGAAACATCTGCACCAACTTGACAACACATGCAGCATTTATACACATATTTACCAACTTGAGGAAACATGTGCAACTTTTACTAAGAACGCTGCATAACCGAAACGCTGCAAGAAGCTCAAAACACAATGGAAACCAGGGGACACTAAAGAAACTGTCTCCGTCAGTGGTTCTCATAACTGTAAGTGTTTGTCAGTATATCTGAAATGACTAGGTTAGCTAGGTTAGCTAGCTAGCTAACAGCAGACCTGCAGTAACATCAGAAGGAGTCATGTGATCACATTGTTGAAATAAGACCATCAAACATTTTAGGGAAGTTTCCAACAACAGAGGCAGTTGTCCAGCTTTATAATCCTGAACATCACCAAGCGCTCAGGTCCCAGCTGTGTGTGTCACTTTTTAGTGTCCCCTGGTCTCCCAGCTGTGAGCGTCACTTTTTAGTGTCCCCTGGTCTCCCAGCTGTGAGCGTCACTTTTTAGTGTCCCCTGGTCTCCCAGCTGTGAGCGTCACTTTTTAGTGTCCCCTGGTCTCCCAGCTGTGAGCGTCACTTTTTAGTGTCCCCTGGTCTCCCAGCTGTGAGCGTCACTTTTTAGTGTCCCCTGGTCTCCCAGCTGTGAGCGTCACTTTTTAGTGTCCCCTGGTCTCCCAGCTGTGTGTGTCACTTTTTAGTGTCCCCTGGTCTCCCAGCTGTGAGCGTCACTTTTTAGTGTCCCCTGGTCTCCCAGCTGTGAGCGTCACTTTTTAGTGTCCCCTGGTCTCCCAGCTGTGAGCGTCACTTTTTAGTGTCCCCTGGTCTCCCAGCTGTGAGCGTCACTTTTTAGTGTCCCCTGGGGATGTGACGTTGGCGAACGATCCGATTCTTTTGAAAGGCCCTTTGGTACGAACCTACGAACGAAGGGAACCGAGTCCCCTTTTTAATGTTGGTTCACTGCCTGCCACAAATCCACTCGCCTTTAAAGGAACTTGCTTTCCTGAATGAAAATGTTCCATAGATGATGGCATAACGCATGCTGCTTGAGCAGTAGTTTGGCTGCCTGAGAGATGTAGCAAGTTATACATTTTCTGTGAGTAAAAGTAGATTTCTGGCGAAACAGTCAATCATTATCCTGGTGATTATTTCGCAGATAAACATATTAACCCCGTTAAAAAAATGGCTCTTTTGAAAGGCTCTCGGAAAGGAACGGAGCTATAAGATCATTCCCATTGCTAGTGTCCCCTGGTCTCCCAGCTGTGTGCCTCACTTTTAGTGTCCCCCTCGTCTCCGTTTGTATTTTCAGCTTTTAGTAAACGCTGCGCATGTTTCTTCAATTTGACGAAGATATTTCTTAATTTGCGTGTTTTTGGCACATTAGTGTTTTTATATTTGCATTGTTTTTTAAAGTGCAGCGCATTTCTCCTAATGGAAATGTTTTGGAGAGTCAATTGTTCTAGCACATTAAAGTTATTTATAACGTATTACATTTATTAAGTATTCAGTCAGGAAATGGTGTCACACTTAAATGTATACTGATAGCTAAGCGCGCTGCTAATAATGTTCATCTCAGCGGTGGGATTTCTACTGCATACAATGGTACAGATACTCTGCCTTCACAGTCAGGTCAAACACTCGGAGCTCCGATTGCAATTTGCTACTTGTGTTTACTTTGAGGCAAGCTGCAGCCGATATCAAACAAGCCCAATAAGTGAACTTGAGTATGGTCCCACCTGTGGCCCCACCCTTATAGATTCAAATCCAGCAATAAGATAATCTGTCTTCTATAATGTTTCTCCCCTCCAACGGGCAAGCTGCATGACAGGCCACACATTTCCCACATTCTGACTTTGGATCTCTTCTTTTTGTTTCCCTCTTTGTGTCTTCTAGTCTGCTATCCCAGTCCAAGAGAGAAGACTTTCCCACCACGTTCCCACAAGTAAGAACGCTGGAGCATGATCCCCAGGGCCGCCTGACTCCGAACATCTTAACCTTGTTAAACTCACAGAACATGATGATCTATTTCGCTAGCTGATAAACACTGTGTCCTGTTGTACTGCAGTTGTAATGTTCCCAGCTGTGTGTCACATAGTCAACTTCTACACATGCAGAACCCACCGGCATGTTATAATGGAAGTATGTGTGCAGATAGAATAGCGGTTGTATAAAACACGTGTTATATTATGGTAAGCGTTTGCTACTGGGAAGCTGTACTTGGCCATTTGGAAAGTATTGATGTTGAGATGAGACCGAATGCCTCAAATTCACATTCAAAATGATGCCTTTCCAATAGTGTCTTCCTCATCTGTTATCTTGTACATTCAGGTTTGTGGCAAAATGACATAGAAAACCAAAATGTAGCTTTGTAACTGTGCTAGCAGTAGATTGTGGATGTACATGTAGTTGCTGTGTGTCTCCAGGCCAGGTGGAGAGCTTTGTGAGGAACTCCCTCTACAGGGGCTCGCTGACACAGAGGAACCCCGTGGCTAAGCCCCAAACCAAGGCTACCTGTGCGGTATGGCCCCCCATATGGTGCAGTGAAGAGTTCAGTTCCAACATATATAGCTATATAAATCATCTATACTGACAAAAGTATTTATAACAACAACAACAACAACAACAACAACAACAACAACAACAACAACAACAACAACAACAAAAAGGTGTAACATTTATTTTAAAGAGATATTGATCATTCAAGGTTGGACTTTTTGGGCAAATGATCTTACTCATGTTCTTGCCAAGAGTAAGACGAGAAGATTAATCAGCTGTCATGTCTGAATGTTAGTTAGATAGCTACTGTGGAGCCAGGAAGCAATTAGCTCAGCGGAGCAGAGACTCCGGAGACAGCGTCTCACAGCTCGTCTGGCTTCTCCTGAACCTAAACCTTTGCACACCAGCCCTTAAGAAGTTGTTTAATAAACAAATAGCTAAGCTAACTGGCTGCTAGCTGTATCCTTATGTTTAACAGACAAACAAACGTAACAGTCTTTTCTCTTGCCAAAAAGGCACATAGGTGTATTTCCAAAAAATGTCCGCTATCCTAAAAGATCTTGTTCTTCCCAAATGGATGTATTGTTGGAAACGAACTCTTCATTTACTGGTTGAACTGCGCTTTGACTTCTACTGGTGGACTATCTGGTGTTTGGTTTCTAATCAGGCTCTCTGATCATTTTAATTCATTGTATTTTCTTCTGTTGTTGATTCCTCTGTCTTAATCAAACTTACAAATTCTGTGCAATTCTCACTTTACAGAAAAAGTATGATCACTGTGCCAACTCTATTCTGGATGTTTTCTTTTAAACATGTCTTTTATTGACCTATAGGTATGATGTCATGCATTGCATGGATAATGCCAAAACATTTAACAACTATCACAGGTAATGGTAGATATGGGGGAAACAATGAGCATGCCCCTCGTGTTTCTATGATTATTTAAAACACATGTTGCCTCCCACAGATCTGTCTGATCTGCTTGGGACCGACAAGGTCTCTGAAAACTGCCAAGAAATAACAATGAACACCTGAATGGCAGCATACATTATAAATACCAGGTGCATCCTGTTCAAAACAATTCTTTAACTATTATTAATACGTTTGAGGGAGCCAAATGCAATAATTAATTAAAGCTGTTGTCTACATTCCAACAATCAAGGACAAATACACAGCTATAGTTCACTTTTAAATGAGGGTTTTAAACCGGCATCTTGGTCATTGACATGTGAAACTATGCACACTGAAGTGCCGACCCCTCTATTGGCCTCACAAGCTGCATCCTGTGGCCGTCACATGTATGATTGGAGTAAAGGAAGCCAGATGACAGTATAACGAGCGACAAAGTTTAAACTTGACCAAGTTGCTTTGTTTTAATTCACAACATTAACCACGCTTTGAAGTCTTCAGAAATACACTGTAAATTGAAAAGTGACGTCAAGGGGTCCCGATCAAGAATCAGTGACATGCTTGAAGTGATTGACATTGACTGAAGCTATTAAATCAGAATCAAAGCTCCACAGCCCTCTCTGCACATTCGAGTTATTTTAATATGAAACAATAGATGGGGTTGATTACCCCTGTAATGTGATTTTATAGGCAGGGTAGGTAAGAATGGAGAAACCAGCTCGAGTGCGCTAGAATTTGAAAGCACGCAGCCGAAAAAATCTACCTCTTCCTTCAGACTTCCTCACATGCGGCTTTCACACCAGCGCTTTTCAGTTTCTAGCTCCGAGCGGGAGCTTTTCTGGTTCAGCTCCGGTTTCCCTTTTCAGCTCCCGCTCTGTGCACACCGCCCACTGGCGCCCAGAGCTGCCCCTGCTGCGTCATGACGTCACCGTTTACATCGCTGATTTGCCCCCCAACGGCAGCCATTACCGCAGCTCACAACAACAACAACTGCGTCGGGTCGATGATCGTGTTGCTTTTAATCACACGAAGCCAGAATAAATTGAATAACGACTTCTCCAACCTTATGCTTTTCTCCAGAGCGCCGTGGTTCATTGTTTATTAATGTGTTTCTGCAGCATTTACCGACCGCTGCAGTGCTGGCTGCTCTTCCACGGGAGTTTATTCTCCCGTTAGCTCCCGGTTAGCTCACACTGCAGCGGCCGCTCTAAAGTATTCACTGTCCGACTCACACAAGCAGCTGATGCATATCCCCAGTTCCCCTTAGCCTAAGTGAATGTGTGCCAGTCTGAATTGACACTGTTTGGTATCACAACGCTGTTATGAAAGTTTCTCTGGTATAAAACGGGTGATGTTGGCATAGCAACCGAAGCTAAACTGACTACTTGCATCCGATAGCTGCAATAATACAAAACAACACGTCTGCCTCTCTCCACAATGATCGATAACAGCGAACGGATGGTCAAAGTAAGGCACAAATAAACAGAACCACACGAAGCCTGGTTAGTGTTGCCTGACTTTATAAAGTGTGTTTATAAGCACTACTGCTTGTAGGCAGGCATAACAGTCGACCCATGGGAGGTGGGTTTAGTTTCCTGCACGCCTCGACGTAAGAGAGACGTAAGCGACGCCACCTCTTAGCTCCAAAGCTCTTGCCTCTGGACCGACAATTTTTTGGAGCTGGAAATGAAGCGGATTCCGGAGCTAAGAGCCGGCGCAGCTCCGGTGTGAACAGGAAAAACCGGCACTTTTCAGCTCCAGCTCCGAGCCGGAGCTGAAAAGGCGCTGGTGTGAAAGGGGCAACAGAGCCCCTCCTCCAACACACACGAACGCGCACATGACCAATGAGGACACGAGATAAATGTGTGCACGAGATGGAAGGCATCCAGCTATCTGCCGCGGGCCGAGGCAGATGATTTGTCGTGCTTTTTGCAGCGCCACGGCTTCCACAGATTAAATGTTTTTATGTATTTATTGTTAAAGCACTTAATATATGCATTGCTATCGGGATGTTAAGAGCATTCCATGGAATATAACTAAAAGTGTTTCTGAAATGAATTACCTTCCCCACCTTTAATATCATTTCCTGTTCGTTTATTTTCTTCAGCCTGAGTAACCATTCACAACCCTCGCGTTTCACACAATGATTCAGAGGTCGTCAACAGGTTTCTAATGCTTTGTAGTTTTCTTTTGTATTTGTATCTCAGTTTCTCTGAATCATGTTATGGCTAATAATAATACATTCATTAACCCAATCAAAGCAGAGTGTAATGATCAAACAGCCAATCAACGCCTGGCCTCTCTCTGTTGCAGAAACCAGTGATGACACAGGGACAATGAGGAGGAGGCTGAGCATCATGTGACCACATATATATATATATATATATATATAAAATGTTTCCTTGTGATATTGTTGTTTTATCTTACTGTGATATATCCATACCATATTTATAGTAAACTGTTAGTATGTGCACGTCTTAGGCTGGACTTTGATTTGTACGCACAGTAATGCATTCAACTGTGCTGTTTTAATCTCAAATCTAGATATGAGTTATGTGTTTACATGAAAACATACACAAATATATTTATACATACATAAAATAAACATTGTAAATTGTGTCATTTGCAGAAGGTCCAAAAAATGTGCAATACCAAACTACACATCTATTTTGAGATGGTTCTTCTGTTTTTACATTGTGTGGGGTTTTCATACAACGTAGCTTGTTTCTTATTATTAGGAGTAAAGTTATTACAGTTGTTGTGGTGTATATCAATCAATACGTAGCTTTGCTTTATGCACTTCCTACTGTGCATTATGACAATATCTAAAAGGAATTCATTGTATGTTCTCTGTACAGTATATGGATGCCAGATGAAATGGACGTTAACTACTTCTATATGATCAGTAGTTTTATATTATTATTATTACATGTCACTTGTTAGACGCTTTTATCCAAAGCGACTTACATACTCAATACTGTGGACAATCCCCACGGGAGCACTTTGGGGTGAAGCGTCTCAGGGACACAACGACATGCTGACTACAGTGGGGTTTGAACCTGTGACCCCCTGATCCCAACTCCAAGGTTCTATCCACTGCGCCACACGCCTCCAATTGTTATATTAGCCTGCATGTCGTCTCTCTCCACTTTATCTTATTTATGTCCTTCACAAAAAAGATTCTAAAATTGGGATTTATTTTTGTTCTTGTATAATTGAACAATGTTTTTCTGATATTTAGCGAACTATAAAATCAAATAGTATACAAATTTGACATAAATAAATCATACATTATTTTTTGACACTGTTTGAACATAGAGATTGGTGACAACAATATATAAAATGGTACTTTCATTTTTTTTCCATTTGATGTTTTTGTTAAAACTCTAATTATATGTGTAAATCTAGTAACACTGTTTGTCTCCCTAGTCTTATTAAATTGTTTACAAACTAAACTGACTGTCATCTTTTTCGTCCTGTTCAATGGCGTTTGTTTGAGAACACTGATGTGATATCACACACAGTAATCTGTTCCTTTGTGCAGTTCTCTTGTCTTGGTTGCCTCCTCACAGCAGAACTGATGTCTTTGTTCACCGGTGTTACCTTCACACCCGCGTGTTAGGTTCCTGTGGGATCATCACACATTCCTCTCCTTTGGTTTGACTTGTTAGCAGTCCTGCCTTTTCATGACCGAGCAGCCTCCATGGTTCTTTGAAGTCACAGGGAGGACTCATTGTCTTTTAGGACATATGCATTTCAGAGAGGCTGCTGTATGTTCCAATACGGAAATATGAAAGTAAAAATACACAGCATTTTCATAATGTAAACAGACTCACTTTACTGTGTTTATAATCTTTGCTTTTGTTGTTTCTTTTGGTTTAAATCCTTGGGAGGAAGTAAAACAGCTCATAATCTGATCCTGTGTCTCAATTCCTTAGAACACTGCCATGTTGTACAGCGTGGATACTCGCAGTGCATGGATTTTGATCGTGTATTAGTGATTAAAAACACGCACGGCAGCTTTGGCCCTCAGAGGAAGTGACAATGGCCCCTGTTAGCTTAGCTAGTTAGCTAGCAACAATAAGGGCAAACGAAGAGACTACCAAATCATCTTAGACAGGTCCATCAACCCAATGAAATGAGCAGAGGCTTCAGCGTTCCACACATTATACCAAACTAAGCATTGGGCCGCACTTCTGCGCTCAAAACAGCACATGTAAGTACAGAAGAAGGCGATTTGAGACACAGCATGACACTTTAAATATTATCCACTAATAAACGGCCATTTAGCACTTTCATTATTCTGCTTCAGACAGGGCTAACTGCACCTATCTCAACCTGCACGCTGGGATGTGGAAAACTTTTTAAAAAAAGTTAACTTTATGTTTAAGAAAGGATCATATTTTTGGTTTCGATCATTATGTTAATATCTTAAGTTGTGTACAGAAGTAAATCAAGTTAAATAGGTTGAGTATGTGTATTTAGTTTGGCCCAAAATGTAAATACGCACTGCACTAAATTTGCTTTTGTTTTCACACGGGACACGAACAGTGGTCTGCTGGATCAAAGTTCTGTGTCTGTTTGAATATTATCCTACGTCACCTGACTTCCACCTTAAATCTCTTATTATTTCTATGGCCACTAGCAACTAACAGTGTTGGACCAAGCGGTCATCCATCTTCCATTAGATCTCGGATGATAACAGTGAGCTAATGCTCCAGGCATACTTGCCAACCCTCTCGATTTTTGCAACACTGCCCTCTCCTGGTTTCCTCCCGGGGTCATATTTCTCCCTCATTTCTCCCGATTTCTGACAAAATCAGATTTACTCAGGACTGTTTCCACTCTGACTTTAATACATACATCATTGTTTGGTTGCCATGGCATCTCGTTAGTAGCGCGCAACTGAAAGTCTGAGAGGGTGAGGAAGATAGTCACAGAAAACAGAACAAGAATCGACAACTCTACCCGCTGCTCACTCCTGTCCTGTATAGTGCTCCATCAAGGATGGTGCTTCAGGCCGCAAGGCAGTGCACTTAAAACTACAATAAGCATGTTAATGTTAATCCAATACAGCTCCGGCGATCGCCGATCCACTAGCACCCCCCCCCCCCCCCCCAATGCAAGTATGGCTCCAGGTCATAACTGATAACAGTAATGTATTGGGCTGGTAACATTCAAACGGGTGCTGTAAAGTTGGACTTTGTTTAATCATCCAAAATAATCTCCCAGTTAATTGGGAACTTTTTGATGTGATACATTATGGTGCACCACCAACTACTGACATTCTCCAGGTAAAGCCAGGTGATGCTCACATTGGCCAGCTCCGATGGAAAATATTGTGTTGTTTATATAGCTCTTATGATGTTGATCAGCATATGCACACATTTCTGCCCCCTCCTGCTGGAATATAAAGAGATGATGGAACAGCTGATAAGAGATACCACAACGTCACTCTCTCTGTGGTTCAGTCTCCCTGCAGTCAGGGTCCACTCTCTGTGATCCACAGCAGGGAGAGAAGGCTCTGCCATCAGTCCTGCAGCTGTAGGCTCCTGGGCTTCTCTCTGGGAGAAAGTGAAGCTGCCAGTCAAGGTTGGTTTGAAAACTCCGGCAAGAAATCTTCCCAAAGGTAAATCTTTATATTTCTTCGATTCCTGCAAATTGAAAAATCCGGTCAGATATGTTTTGGATTAGAAGTCAAAGACATTTAAAACAGTCTACTGGAGTTAATGATAAATATACTGCTTAAGTTGAAAAAGTGATTTTAAAAAGAGTGAAGTAAAACAGGCAACTTTCCAATTAAGTTCCTGGTATTTGCTGTTGCTGAAACGTTGATATCTGCAAAGTGTGGTATTCTGCTCTAGAATTCAAAATGATATTTTGCATGTAATGTTCTTTATCAGAGAACATGGATCGGTCCTTCATCAGCAGCAGACTGCCGTGTTGTGTCCTCAGATGTGTGTGTGTCCTCAGATGTGTGTTTGTGTGTCTGCCAGGTGGATCTGTCATGAGGCTATGTGCGCTGCTCTGTGCTCTCCTTCTGTTCCTGACTGAGACTCAAAGTGGATCTCTTCGGGACCGTTCCATGAATATCAGGAGTAAGGCATCAGATTACACTCGCACATGATTCAAATTTTACAGAAAACTAAAGTTCTACAATAATAGATATCTTTGAGTTGATATTGTTATTCCAGTTTTACTATGAAGCAGTGCAGTGCGCAATGCCTTAATGTGGGCGGAGCTCAACAGACGAGGCGTTGCACTCTGCTGCGCGCGTAGTCATTCTGTTCTCTCCATGCTACCCTAACCCTAACCCTATTATCCCCTAACCAGCGCCATATAGACTGAGAGTTATGACATCTCCGTTCACTCCAATGGACCACTTTTTTACAGCAATGGCGGATCGTGGAGCCTCTCAATCGTTCCCCGGAAGTTAGCGCTAAGGCTAACAGAGCTGTAGAGTTGCAGCATAATAGACCGTTCGTGACGGACTTTTAAAGGTAATAAGAAGTTTAAAGATTTATATTGCGGATATTATCAGTACATCTGATTCAAATTAACATGTGTATTAAAGGATGTCAGTGGATTATCCCTAAATTAGTAGATTTAGGGAACGTTTACAGATAACAGATCAAGTTAGGATACCGAAGCAAGTTAGCAACACACGTTGAACAGCCTTTTGATTGTAAATTCCGTTCTCTCTATGTCATTTCGTCCAACATGTTGAATTAGAGAAGAGGGGCTTCTAAACGGGATTGTATGCGGGGGTGGAGGGAGTTAAATATTAGATAAATATAACTTTGGTGCGTGTAAGAGTGAGTGTTTTTAGCAGAGCCATATTGTGTCCTTGTGATTCTGTTGATTATTACCTGTCTGTATAATGTTGCAGCTCAGCTGATTTTGGATTAATGGCAAAGGGAGAGGGACTTAAGTGAGAGTGAAAACACAAGGTAAGTTTAATACTACTGTTTTATATAAGTAAGCATACTAAACATGTACTCTATCACTGTATTATATAAGTAATCTTGTTAGTAACCTACTGTATGGCAGGTGGAGGGGCAGTGATGTTACAGGTGGAGGAGCAAAACTGCAAGACTGCAAACTCACAAGACAGAGAAATCAAAGTTTGTTCTCGAGAGAAGAGGTTGATTTCACTTCAATTTTTTATTTCATATTTTCTAAAGATGTGGAAATGGCAAAAAAAAACTTGAGAGCTGTAACCAAGACAACTGTAACAACATGAGTAGAGAGCCACCAAGGTTTTTCAAGTCCCCCTCTTACTCCATTTTTCCAACCCAAACTTCCAGGTACATGACGGGACACCATCATGTTTTTGTTGTTTGCGCTCCTCTGGCTGGGTGCTGGCAGGTGGAGGGCAGTGATGTTGGCAGGTGGAGGGGCAGTGATGTTACGGGTGGAGGGGCAGTGATGTTAGCCGGGTGATGGCAGGTGGAGGGCAGTGATGTTGGCAGGTGGAGGGGCAGTGATGTTACGGGTGGAGGGGCAGTGATGGTAGCCGGGTGATGGCAGGTGGAGGGCAGTGATGTTGGCAGGTGGAGGGGCAGTGATGTTACGGGTGGAGGGGCAGTGATGGTAGCCGAGTGATGGCAGGTGGAGGGCAGTGATGTTGGCAGGTGGAGGGGCAGTGATGTTACGGGTGGAGGGGCAGTGATGTTAGCTGGGTGCTGGCAGGTGGAAGAGCAATGTTTAGTCCAAATATTTCCATTGCAACGACTAATGGAAATGATTGCAGCTGTGGATCTGTTTGGGGGTTGCTGGATGTGGTAGCTTGGCTGCTGTTGTTCCTTTTCACCTTTTTGGATTGGCTCTTGCTTCCAAAATGGCCATCTTTAAAAAAAAAAAATTCTGTCATTTCTGATTAGTTTGGCCTCAATTCTCAGCCTCAGCCGTATGAATCTTTTTGCGAGTTTTTGTTGTACTCCACAGCATGACGGAAGCCTGCTGGAGAGGGCCTGAGCTTCTTTCTCCAAGACACCCACTGCGTTGGGGAGCTGCATAAGGGAGGAACCAGTCTTGGTCCTAAATAGTTCCTCAATTTGGTGAATGAAGTCAAAGGCTTCTTGGGAGGGACGACAAAGAGCACCTGCCTTGAAGTCTTTCAAGTCCACTAACAAGCTGTTGTCACCAGAAGGACTCTCATCATGGTGCTCTGTTGCAATTTTGCATTTTTTACAGATGCTGGCAAACTTGGTGATTTTGTGGACGATGTAGCCTGCACAATGGAAGAGAATACATTTCTCAGTTTTTGTGAGGTCAGGTGCAGCTGCTCTGTTCACCGCCATCAGCTGTTCCACTCTGACTGATGGAGTGATTTTTGGCTCCCCTGTGTCCAGGAAGTCTGCCAAAAAGCTTTTTTGTGTTTTGTGAAAAAGTGCAAATGCAGTGTTTGTATATAATTACATCACATATTTTTTTGCTGTTGGTCGTGAAATTGCTCCTGCTGAGTTGAGCCAGCCATTTTTTCCTCTGCTCTGTGTCAGTGGGGAAGCCGTACATTCGTACTCCTTTCTCGGAGCGATTTGAGCATCCCCAGGCAGCACAGCAAACCATGGTGGCGACTAGGAGGCAGGCAGCACAGCAAACCAGGACAACACGGAGGAAAAGGCACCGACAAACTGCATGATATGCTATTCAATGTTTATTGAATTCCATGTATTTGCAATGGATGTTCCTAAAACAACACGTTTAACATCATCATCATCATCATCATCATCATCATCATCATCATCATCATCATCATCATCATCGTCATCATCATCATCATCATCATCATCATCATCATCATCATCATCATGCTGCTGCTGCTGCTAGTCCTTTGATAGTCACCTGTCGGTCTCCTGTCCTTTCTGAAAGCCATAACGATGACATTAGTCATTTAGATAACTTGTGTCCTCAATTACCATGGGATTACTGAAACTACCATGAATTTAAGAAAATGGTAGAAATGAATCCAATCTGAATTTTAAAGCATTAATTTAGATTCCCTCCCTCTAAATGTATCAATACACATTAGAAAGTGATGCTCCTGACTACCATACAAGTTTAAGAAGATAATATTGGTCTTAAAGAATTCAAAGCTATAAATAAACAGCAACAGGCTCTTTAACCAAGGCACTGTTAGTAACATGTAAACTTAATATTAGCAAATTCGATTTTATTTTTTAAAACATATTGATGTAAATACATACACATATCGATTTGTTGTATAAATATTGCAAATCAAAACCTTTAATCACTAATAATTACCAAAAATCGTAGTTCTATCTCCTGTTATCAATGCATTCACATCGCCCGCCATGAACTTCCGGGGAACGATCCTCGTCTACATGAACCACGTGACGATAACCGTTTTTGGACTTCCGTTGTCGTAACTCTTCTATTATACAGCTCTGGGCCTACCCATAAGGAGCCGTACACATGCCGCAGTGTTTGCGTGGCTGTGTCTTTAGTTGTAGCACAGTGGCGATCTGTTGTTATTAGCATCTGGTTAGCTAGCTATGCTAACGAATTTAAAGAGCTTTTCTACAACTAGGTGGAAAAGTACGGAGCCCCTAAAGGGACATGAAGAAAAAAAAAAAAAAGAGACAAAAAAAAATAAAGACTTTATTTTTTTCTTTGCTTTGTTTAACAAGGTTTCTGTTGTGTAAAAAGGGCGTTGGAAAGCACACTGAACTGTAAAGCTCAGTGTGATCACAGGCAGGAGACTCTGAATAAAGGTTGTTAGTATCCAGTGTGTGCTGTATTGAAGTACATTTACTCAAGTATTGTATATAAGTATGACTTTGGGGTATTTGTACTTTACTTGAGTATTTTTGTTACACTACTTTACTCCACTACATTTTGTAAGCAAAATATTTTACTTTTTAGTTCACTACATTTATCGGACACAAATTGTTACTAGTTACTTTACAGATCCAGATTATTGGCTAATAGAAAATATATAGCTCCACCTTTACCAGCTATGATGAACAAATGAATGCCTCAATAATCATAACCATTTAGTATACAGTATGATTCTGAATGGAGCTACAAAGCACAAGGAGTACGTTTACTTGTGTTACTTAAATATATGTTGATGCCAATACTCTTATGTAAATGTACTTAAATATGATTTTAAATGCAGGACTTTTTACTTGCAACAGGGTACACTGTCGTAGTTCTACTTCAAGTTAAGATATTTGACATATTTTTAAAATGAAATGAAATGAAAATAAGTCAAATATCTGAGTACTTCTTCTACCTCTGATATCAGCGTAACATATGGCATAGACTGAGGAGGTGATCCTTAACCCTCTGAGGGAAGTCATTAAAACAAATGGTTGAATTCTGCACAATTCAGTGTTTTTTTACAATTCTTTATTTGAGATGTTGTGATGTACACCAGGTGCCCATGTGTTACCCGGTGCAGCTTTCAAACAGAGACCAGCAGTACAACAACCAACAGAGTTAGAGGTCAGGGTCCCACTTTG
This sequence comes from Pseudochaenichthys georgianus, assembly GCF_902827115.2. NCBI lineage: Eukaryota > Metazoa > Chordata > Actinopteri > Perciformes > Channichthyidae > Pseudochaenichthys > Pseudochaenichthys georgianus. Next base: position 1,742,323 of record NC_047523.1, read on the forward strand.
CAGCAGGATGCAAAAGGATTGAATGTGTTTCTGTGGCACAAATCCACATGAGGCGTCTCCTTCCACTCTGACAGCGCCCCCTGCTGCGCTCCAACACACTCGCACACCCTGTGGGCTGAATCAGAGCTATGTTACAACAACACATGCTAACACATGCAGAATAAAACCAGCACCTGAGAGGAAGACAAACAACTCTACTGCTCTCTAGTGGCAGATGAGTCTGTTAACCTGTTGCCCTCGGGTCAAATCTGACCTGTTTCTTAATATTTCTGTATGATAAGAGGTTTATGATCAAACCTTTTATTTAATTATGTGTGTTTTATTCAAATGTATAGCATCTGGTGTGATGCGATTCATTTGTTTCTAACGGTTTTGAAACAGAATCTTTACTAAACTTTGATGTATACGATAATGCTGTGACAATCGATCAAGGTATGTTCCTGTGATCTTAACTAGGTACAAATAATTCCAATTGTTGGCCTTTTGTTAACTCAAAATTGGGTTAAACATATTTATTTTCTTTGACCAGAAATGCAAAAAAAGAAGTAAAACTATTGGTTATACTATATGCTGTAAAAACAATCAAACAAAGAACACAAATGCACAGTTAAGGGCAGGGGCAGACTGGCCATTGGGAATACCAGGAAAACATTTGTAAGTGTTCCGGCCACTCCCTGGAGGGGTGTGGCCCACACCCCACTGGGCTGGGCTGGGCCGTTTTGATAGGCTACCTATGTTCTATCTATCAGATAGTTCCACTTTCACACATCAGGCCCGTAGCAGCTGTCACTGCGCAGTGAACGATCAGGAGTGAGTGACTGAGAGACCTAGCTGGCAGTTGCTTACAGATGGATAAACAAGCTCCAAAGGCGTTTTTGTATAGTTTGTGTATACACTAGGGGTGTAACGGTTCACAAACATTTCGGTTCGGTAAGTACCTCGGTTTTTAGGTCACGATTCGGTACGTTTTCGGTACAGCAGAAAAGATTATCACACAACATAAAATATTTGTTGTTTTTTTTAAATTATTATTAAACTGTGAATAATGTATTTACTCAAATAAATACAAAATATAATAAAATAAACATTAAGGTGCAGCATTTCGGTGAACTGAAATAATCTGTATTTGAACTTTACTGTACTAGTACTCACAAAACATAAACTATTAGTTTTGAGTTTTTAATTATTATTAAACGGTGAATATTCCCTCAAATAAATACAAAATATAATAAAATGAACATTAAGGTGCAACATTTCGATGAACTGAAATAATCTGTACTTGAACTGTACTGTACTAGTACTCCCCTAAGCAGCCAGCTTGACATTATGACTTGTCATTGTATTTTCATGTTGTTTAAAGAAAGATGAACTTGTCCACATTGCTTGCCGAAAGGGCAGAACTGCTGGCACTAACAATGTCTCCTGCTGTGGAGAACACCCTCTCTAGGGACAGAGGTAGCAGATGCAGCCAGGTAGCGCTTTGCTAACATGGCAACACAAGGATATTTGGCGTTTGTCATAGCTTTGGCTCGGTCTGAACTTTTTGCGAGTGTTGGAGGCTTAAATGCTAGTGGGAGTTGGGTTTGCACTTCAGTCTTTTTTCTTTTGGTACCGGTGATATTCACGTTCGGGTGATGCCTTTTCAAATGAGTGTGCAAGTTTGATGTATTGCCAGCCGCGTAACCAATTTTAGTTGAAAAATGCAGACAAACAGCTTTGGTTCGGTCCACCTGTCTTTGTCCGTCATCCTTGTACATAACTGTGAAACCAAAATGTAGGATAGAAAAGGAAGTGACGTCTGACTCAGAGGTCGCGTGGCTGTGGAGAAGAACGTGTTGCCCACATTCTGTTACTGAGTTTAGGCTAGTTAGCTAGCAGGTTTATTGTTTTGGGTGCAGTCACTTTTGTCTCCACTTGCTGTTCAAATAAATGTTGAAAGAAAAAGTAAATCTGTTTACAGTTCTGTTTCATATGGGTTTTGAGAGATGTATCCATAGATTTAGTCCCTAATTTTGCTCTCAAAGTGGACCAGATTGATGCATTTAACTTCAACATTTAAAACCAAAATATTGCCGGGGGAGCATGCCCCCGGACCCCCCTAGAGGAGGTGAGGTCCACCACCTGCCCACACCCCCTGTTAAATTGTCTCACCCACATTAAGGGTGCTTCCTACGCCCATGTTTTATTCTATGCGTCAAGTCAGGCAAATTGGGTCCAAATGTTATAACAGGATACTTTGCATTGTTTGAAGTGGGGTTGTTTAACTTGTCCATAGTTAGTGTGCTACCTACAGTAGATGCTGTTTGGAAAAACAGAAAAGAATACCAGCAGGAAGCTCAACAATATACTGCTGTGGACGAGCAGCAGCAACACGTATTTATCCTCCCCAAAATGTTAAATGTGAACTATGTGGAATACTTTCATTGCATCAGAAATCTCTTTCCAAAAAACAGTTTAAAGGTCCCATGTCATGCTTTTCCGGTTATTGCCCGTCCCCTTGTGTGTTATGAAGGTTTTTATGCATGTAAACGGTGTGCAGAGTCAAAACCCTCAAAGTACACCCTGTAGCGAGTAAAACTCTAACACAGAAAATACCTCCCCAAAACGCCTCGTTGAAGATACGTCACTGTCCATTGTTTACTTCCTGGGCCAGAACCCAGAGCTATGACGCGATACGGTCATGTGGTACCCGGAACCAAATGGACCAATCCGTGGAGCCGTTACGTTACGTCCGCGGAGCCGTTACGTTAAGCCCCCTCTGATTGGTCCAAATTGACCAATCCACGGACTTCCTCACACACACACTAGGCTTGTTTGAGACGCGTTGCGGCTCGCCTCGAAAGTAGATGAGAATAGCCGATCGCAGCCGGGTCTCAAAAAGCTCGCCTGAAGTCGGAGTCGGCTTCGTCTTCTTCTTCTCTCGGTTTTTTGGCGGATTGCAAATAACTTTAAGGTGCATACCGCCACCTCCGGAGTCGGCTTGACTCGGTTTGCATTTAGAATTCACACGTGTGTTTAATCGTTAATGTCAGATATGTACTAAGTAAATACATTTGTTCCTGCTCAAGATTAGATTCAACTTTATTGTTATTGCACCGATTACAGGTACTGAGACAACAAAATGCAGTTTAGCTTCTAACCAGGGGTGCAACAAGCAGTAAAAGTAATGTACACAATCTACAGAATAAAATATAGAATGAATTTAATGATGAATAAACAGTGAGGTGTATGAATACACTAGATATACACAGCAGCCTGTGAGCAGTATGAACAGTGTGTATGAATACACTAGATACACAGCAGCCTGTGAGCAGTATGAACAGTGTGTATGAATACACTAGATACACAGCAGCCTGTGAGCAGTATGAACAGTGTGTATGAATATGCTAAGATATATAAAGTATGAAACGGTAAGCAGTGCAAGTATAGTATAAAATATATGTTAATTTCATGATGATAAACATTGTGGAACAATGATGAAAAATGGGAATGGATGTGGCGACGTAAAACTGACACAAAACAACAACAAACTTTTGCCGAGCCAATTGGAGAGCTTCATCAGCAGCACGGGGTAAAACCCACCAATGAGCGCTCAGCTCGATATACCAGCGAGTCGTTTCCCATCAAGCATTTCGCTTCCGCAGCCCGTGGAGAGGAACTGCGCCGCCTCGCCGCTCCTCACTCTCAAGTCTGCGGGCGTCTTTGTCCCGCGAGATTTCAACGTCTCATGTAGGTGAGCCCATATATATATATAAACACTAGATGACTCACCCACGCTGCTGGCCAATAGAGACCGACGTTGCCACATGGCGGCCATCTTGCCACAGGCTCATTCGAAATAACCGTAGATTGCTCCATTTTCAACCAATTTTGAAATGGTTTGGTTTGTTATAAATATCAAAGATGTAGTTATGAAACTGCATACTTATAATTATAGTCATTAACTTTTTTTTTCAACATGTCTTGTTGTCTCCTGTATCATAGCCATGCTAATAATGTTTATAATAAACTAAACCGTTTGTAAATCAGTCAAGAATTCAGCGAGTTAAGAGCATGTTTGTAGTGATGACAGTTTGACACTGAAGCTTGGAACGGAGCTTCAAGTCTGGACTTCCTATTCCATAGAAGCAGTGCTTCGAAGCTTGCTTCAAATCACGTGACATGTGACGTCAGAAGCAGCAACTGCTTCAAATCACGTGACATGTGACGTCCGAAGCAGCAACTGCTTCATTTCCTGAATGAATCACTTGACTGGTTCGCGGTCCATTCACGCGATTCAATGCACTGCCTCGTCTCGATTCTGACAAGTAACAGGTTGAAACAGTTTCGAATTTGAGCGCTTCACTTTATAACCGCTTTAAACAATGCGCAATGTGTGGGTTGTTGTCGTAGTTTGCATTGTTGCTGTTGAGTTGTTGTTGTTGTTATTGCATTTTAATTGTAGTATCATTATAGAGCAAGCCAGGAAGAAAGATAGGTCGTTCTGGCTCGGGAAACACTTCGAAATGTGGAGAAGTTGTGAACAAAAAGACAATTATCAGTAATATAAAAACAGTTCAATAGTTTAAGGAATAGATAGCCCAGTGGGTAGAGCCGTTGGCCCGAATGCGGCGATGTCCTCCGCGCAGCTGGTTCAAAGCCCGAAATGGATGTACTTGTAATCATTGCTTTTCAACTTTAATACTTTAATGACTGATAAAAGGCCCTCTCCTCCGAAAAAATTTCCAGCACTCTCTAGTCTCTTCTCAATAACCCAATACACACAATTATCAATCTTTAATTGCAAATAGAACATGATATTCAGTCTTAGTGTGTGAGTGCCTCGAATATTTTTCAAGGCAAAGATACGTTAAACCCACTGCAGCCTTGCACTTCGCCAGGAGAGGTCGCTGTAACTGAAGCTTTGAGAAATGAACCTATTTCTGACACAATTGTCCAAGTGGTTCGATGCTTCATTCAAAGCTTCATTTTGCCATCACTACATTTGTGTGCAGATCACTCACCTTACAACAGCTGTAGCAGTAGTTGTTGACTGTGGCAAGATGGCCGCCAGTGAGCTATGCTGGCGACTCCCCCTTGAGCCATCTAGTGTTTATATATATCTATGGGCGAGCCTCCAGAGCAAGTCGGACAAAATGACTAACCATCATGCAACGCACTAGCAAGACGTTGATCGCAACTGCGCAGGTCTCGCTTGTCTCAAACAAGCCTACTCATATGGCGCTGCTACTCACTGCAGGCAGCTCTGCTGATTTCTCCTCCCTGGCTGCAGGCTGATAACAGACAGTTGGGATCGCGGCAAAATTCTCTCTGCAGACCCATTCTCACAGCGTTTATCAACCTTTTTCTTACTCAATATCAAGCCACACTTATTGTTTTTACTTCGGCTGTGACTTTGTGTGTGCTCAGGATGAATTTGGCTGTGTTTCGATGTGTATCGCTGGTAGTGGCCAAAATCCCAAAAAGTTTGTCTTGTCACCTCAAAAGTTATTGTTCTTGGCCTCGGAAGCAGTGTCAGACTCGCAGTACACAATACACTGGACGTTTCGGTTGCTTTTCAAGGTTTATTTCCAGCAAAACTAAAGACGAAAACAATATTTAACATAAACTTAAACAGCAGATCCTAATAATCTGTATTTGACTAAGTATAAGGTTGCGTCTGCGTGTCAATGACGGTATCAATCAATCAATCAATGTTTATTTATATAGCCCAATATCACAAATGATACATTTGTCTCAGTGGTCTTCACAGTGTGTACAGAATATCAGTATGACAATACGACACCCTCTGTCCTTAGACCCTCACATCGTACAAGGAAAAACTTCCAAAGAAAACCTTGCTGCTGCCTGCTGCTCTCCCGTCACACACCGCACCTCCAACTTAAAGCCTTAGCCCCGCCCCCTTCACCTGAGCAAAGCACACCTCTCACTGAAACAGAAAAAGCATTAATAAAGGTTCCAAATAAATCAAAATAAACTTAAATGCGGCTCCGACATCGCTAAACAAGGAAACAACACCTCCACGGAGCTCATTGCGATGCACAACGTCCCGACCAATCAGAGCACACTGTGCTCACAGGGAGGGTGGGGGCTGGAGCTATTGGAGCTACAACGAGCCGTTAAAGGCAGAGAGTGAAATTCAGTGAATACACGTAGTTTACAGAGATGCTGTTTGAGAAACCAATGTGAGTTTGGAGAATTGCACAATGTAAATCTATTCTAGTAGACCTCAACAATGGAATCATGATCAGTGGAAACATGCCCGGCACCGTATAAATAAACTGTGAACTTTTATGCTACGATGTATGTGATGTCAGATAGTAACTAAGATTTGTGTATTGTGCATTCTGTAGACTCCCATTTCTGTTTGAATTACAAAATGGACATCAGAAATTGGCTTAAAAGGTCTAAGGATTTATTAAAACGAAATAGCGATGAAAGAACTGCAGCCGATGCAGCTGCTGGCGACCCTGCACCTGCCGTTGCAGCAGCACGCCTTAATGTCACGAGCTTGACCTCGGAAAACCCCGGGGCTGAGTTAGCGAGCCCAAGCCTTGACTCATCAAGGCGGCCGCCACCAACGCTGTCCTCCGAGGCACAGCTCCTTGTGCCCCTACCATCACCACCTGCGTTGCACACCCTGCACCACAGCCGCCAGCATCCTCCTTCGTGCCGGTGCCTCCACTACAGACGCTACCTTGCAGCACATCAACAGGTGCTATTGGGCCAGCAACCGCTCAAAGACCAACAGCCCCAGATGATCTTGGGGTTAATAAACCCAACCAGGTGAAACTGGATCGTTATCCAGGGAGATTGTTTTCAGTAAAGAAGCGGACTTTTGCCACTGCATGGTACAACAACAGACCATGGCTTGAATATTCGTTAAAAGCAGCCTTTTGTTTCCCCTGTAGACAGTTTAAAGTAAATACGTCTTCATCTGATGCAGCTTTTAATGTCAAAGGTTTTTGCGACTGGAAACACGCATTACAGACTGATAAAGGACTGCTAAGGCATGCCGCATCAAAAGAACACATTTCATGAGAGCGTTTGTGGAGAGAGAGACAGATACGCGAGGAAACAGATAAGGAAATGAGTACTTTGGTGCAGATCAGCTGGCACGGAACCGTTATTACGTGTCAGCTGTCGTTGATATTATAGCTTTTTTAGCTGTCAAACAACTCCCTCTCAGAGCTGACCACGGTTCACTCCACAGCATGTCCGAGTCCAACACACTCTCACTCCCTAAGCGTCCAATAGCGACGTTTGGTCAGTGTCCGTGGCGTCCAATTGTGACGCTCCTAGTCTCCTTCAGCGTCATAAAGGGACGCAAATAGCTTTCAACTGATTGCAATGTATTCCCATCTGCGTCGGGATTTGACGCTCATGGAAGCACGGCATTCGTTTATGCCGGCTGCCCTTAAAGGCAATGTGAGCATCCATTCCCATTGGATAACGGAGAATTTTACACCCGGAAGTAAGTACTCCTCTTACTGTCGATTGATTTTACAGTGATATCTGCACTACTCATCGACTAAAAAACACCAGATTATCCTTGTTAATTACACAACATTGATTGGTTTAAATTGTGTGCAATGCTTTTGTATTTTTCCCCTTCGATTCGGAAAACAAATATGTTTTCTGAGTAAAGGATGGCAGAAGACACTACACTACCCAGAATCCCCAGCTATCGTTTGGCCTACACCAGGGGTGGGGAACCTCCGGCCTCCGGGCCGCATACGGCCCGCGAGACAATTTGGTACGGCCCTCGAGGTAATTTATAAACACACGCAAAAAATTAAAAAAATGAAAGAAATCTAGACCGCAAACAAATTAAACAAGCGAGTGCCTGTTTTTCCTGGCCAAGGTCAGGGTCCTTGAACACAACACGAGCCAAACGTGTCATCACGTGGTATATGTCTCGACTGACAGGGGTGCAGTTCTGACGGAGAGCACCAGAACGCCACTCCAGCACTTCAGAAATTGCAGTACCGATAAGTCCGTACACATGCCGCAGTTTCTGCGTGTCTGTGTCTTTAGTTGAAAGCCCAGTGGCGATCTGCTCATGAGCGATCTGCTCATCTGTCAGACAGTCAATCAGACAGTCAATCAGACAGTCAATCAGACAGTCAATAACTAATTGATCAATAACTAACTGATAAATAACTAACTGATAAATAATCAGACAGTCAATAACTGTGTTGTTATCATTAGCATCTGGTTAGCTAGCTATGCTAACGAATATAAGAAGCTTTTTCTACAACCAGGGAGGGAAAGGCACATCTTTATATGATCATTATAGTTATAAAAAAAATAAGAGAATAAAGTAAACAGGTATAAAATACTATATGACAGTTATTAATAAAGAAGAATACAGTTTGAAAGGGGAGTGATTTGTCAAATATCCATAAATTAAAAGAAAATCTGCTTACAGTTGTGTTTGGGTTGAGAGATGTGTCCATAGATCTCCTAATGTTGCTCTCAAAGTGCACCAGATTGATGCTTTTAACTTCAACATTTAAAAAAAATCTTCCCAGGGGAGCACGCCACACCCTGCACGTGCATGCATACGCCGAGTTATGGTGAGATATCTGGATTAAGAGGTTGCTTTTTCTTTGCACAGAATGAAATGAATGGGCTGTGATTTTAGTTTTTTTAAGCAGAGGTCAATAACTTGTACCTCTGAGGATATTGTAAAAATTGAAATGGCCCTTGAGAGGAAAAAGGTTCCCCACCCCTGGCCTACACTATGTGCTCTGTTTGACAAACCCCGTTTTTTTCACCATTCATTCCGATGGCTGGCGTCTATGTCACGTGATCTTCAAATTTCTCCCTGCAGAAAAAGAAAACATGGCCGAAATTCGTTTTATTCTCGGTAGAAAATGCCTATTTTAAAGTTAGTTTGTCCATTAAAATGCGTTTTGATGTCATTTGATGCGAGAAATATGAGTTGTTATTTCAGATTATGTGTGCAGTGGATGTACATGATCTTTAGTTTGCTAGTTATTACGAAGATTACTTCAGGAAATCGCGTCGTTTTCATTGTTACCAAGGTGGTTGCTAGGGACGCTGCTATCGATATTATTTCTGTTATGTTGTGTAACTGTTTAATGGTGTTATCTTTATTGCTACCCCCTTCCCCGTCAATGTATAGTGTTGGTCCACAGCCTAAACATATTAGTTTAACAAAATCCGCATCTAAAGATAGCCTACGTTATTTCCCCCCTGTGCAATTCCAGTCTCACATCTCAGAGCACATCGTCATTAACAAATACCGGAAACAGACCGAAATAATAATAATACCTTATTCCGAGTGTGCTTGCTTTTCTCTTTGAAAGTCATCACATAAAGGCATTGTAATACACGGTTCGGCTGCATTACATATTACATATCTGCCGTAGTTCTGTATTTATAGAGCCCTGATGAGAAGACAAACATGAGGAACTGAAAACGTGACGTGGATCATAAATATATCAGCTATTAAACAACATCTTACATTTCTTTTCACACAATACGTCTCCTTGCAGTATCAACACTAATTCGGCTCACTTTTATATTTGATCCAATTGGTAGATGGGCTGTATTTACACCATAAAGGTGCACAGCTGATATAAAGGGACACCTGGTGGTTAAAGCATGTTATTGAATTTCAATATTTTTATTATTAGATATTAATACGATCCCTATAAAGTATATTCATTACTCGTTATTCTCTACTAATTGTTAATTAAAGACTGTATGTAATGACTATTTTGCACATCCCTTTCAAGATTTCAAGATTTTCTAAGGTTTATTGACATATCATATAGGCCTACACAACTGTGGTGTAGTTCTGCACTGAATGAAAAACTTGGGTCGCAGGTTCCTCAATAGTGCATTACAAGACATCTATCAATATGTGTGCATACCTCCAGCAATGTTAACTATGTTGAAGCACTTATTTTAACTGATATTATACATAATATATTATACTCTTATAAGATGTATGTAGATATTTCATCTCCGGCCTTGTCAGGTATTGAACAATCAATAAATAAAGAACACAGAATTGTTGAATATAAAACACAGAATTTATGTGATTATACTAAATGATTTTCAAATAAACACAACTGCATATTTAACTGTTACACATGCTGATGTAACGCAAATGTTCCAACTTGGGATCAATAAAGTATATCTTATCTTAAGCTGATCGATGGCTACTGCCATATTTGCACAATGTGCCTCTGAACCTTGACAAGTGCATGTTTCAGGCTTATCAATTAATGTAATGTAATGTTATCACAGGGGTCACACACATAAGACCAGCTGTTAAATAAAGCTCTTCTGACCTTAGCTGGCATGTGGGTATATTAATACTGCCCATAATGGGCACAAGCAATTTTCACCCATTTATTAATTATATGTTTTAAATGTGAGTGTTTCCTGTCCCCTAAACCTCCAGGGATGTACACAGTTTAATACTGGCAACTTCTTATTATGGGAAATACGAAAACGTCTTTTAAAACTACAACTCCCAGTAGAGACGTGCCATAGAGAACATGTTGCGAAACAGAATAGCCAGCATGTGTAGTTCTGGGGACGGGGTGGGGGAGGGGGGACGCGGTGGACCCGTTCAAATCCAGTTTTGGACAGTCTGCCGTGGTTCCATCCCATTTCAAGTGCTGTTCGAGAATCGGCTTAACCCTCGGAGCACACTCTCCAATCACAGAGCTTGAGGACTATCACAGGGTTTGTCAAGAGCACATGGTGTAGTCCAAACGATAGCTGGGGATTCTGGGTAGTGTAGTGTCTTCTGCCATCCTTTACTCCTGGGAATGGACGCTCACATTGCCTTTAAGGGCAGCCGACACAAACGAATGCCGTGCTTCCATGAGCGTCAAATCCCGACGCAGATGGGAATACATTGCAATCAGTTGAAAGCTATTTGCGTCCCTTTATGACGCTGAAGGAGCCTAGGAGCGTCACAATTGGACGCCACGGACACTGACCAAACGTCGCTATTGGACGCTTAGGGAGTGAGAGTGTGTTGCCGAGTCAGGCAGTGGGCTCTTCCTATCGCTGTTTGAGTATACGCTGCAGTCAAAGATGCAGAGTTGGCCACACAGCAACACACCTCTCACAACATGCACAATGCCATAATAGAGCTAACAGCAGTTCATCGTCTCCGTCTCTACTACTTCTCTCCGAGTGCAGCAATGAGGAAGCTGCCATCCTTAACCAGTGTGCCTTGCTCGTGATTTACCAGTATCTGTGCTGCCACGCACACAATGTTTCAAAAGTGGTTTTTATGTTGCCCTTTATTTGTGTATGTATTTGCGATAAGTGTGCGTCTTTACGCAATGCTGTTGGCCTTGCTGTTTGATATATATTGTGCCGTAGGCCCGCAGCACGTGACGGTTTTGTGTGCCCTCCTATGAAAATCATATGCCCTCCCTTTAGATTTGTTCTGGCACCGGGTCTGAGCGGAAATGGCCATGACATGGGACCTTTAAAACACAGAAGTCACACAATAAGACCAAGCAGCTAATAGATCAGGGCAGCTGCTCCTCTGTTCTGCTAGGTAGATTCATTGTTTGTGTCAATGGAGTCTGGTCATTTTTAAAAGAGCATAGATAAAGGCTGTGGTTGCGGATATTGAGTTTTTAGTTGTCTCAAACTCGTTTTCCTGTCCGCAGTGCTATAGCTTAGCTCCCTGCTGGTATTCTTGTTGGTCATTTACTGTTTGCGATACACTGATGGTGAATTGACTGTACCTCATACACAGTGTTGGGACTAACGCGTTACAAGTAACGCGTTACTGTAACGCCGTTATTTTTGGCAGTAACTAGTACTCTAACGCATTACTTTTTAAATTCAGTAACTCAGTTACCGTTACTACATGGTGCGTTACTGCGTTAGTTTTTTTATATAGTCAACAGCCAGGTGAACAGAGATGAGAACTGTACTTAAGTACAGTACTTGAGTAAATGTACTTAGATACTTCCTGTGTCACATGCGGAGACGGGCTGTGGGCGTGTTTGTGTTGTTTACTAACAAGACTGTCATGGCGGCGGCGGAGCTCAAGTCTAGTTTCTCCACCTGGAGATATTCTCACTATTTCACTTTTGTCGAGCACAAAGAAAAGAACGTTTTAGTTAAATGTAAGTTGTGTCCTGGCGGGTCAAAGAGCCTATCTACTGCCCAAACCAGTCGTTCAAATCTCTTAAAACATCTGCAAAAACAACATGCTGGGACGAAGCTAGTAGCTAAAACCACAGAGACTCAGCCGACGCCACTCCACCTCCACCTGCACCGAAGCAACAGCGGCTGGATTTTAACCAAGGGACTGCTAGCCAGGGAAAAGTCGATAAAGCCATTGCACGGTATGTTGTAGAACACATGCAGGCTATTGCTACAGTGGAGTCACCCGCTTTCAGGGAGCTAGTTAGCATGATAGCATGTCCGGGCGGCACACCGGCATATGGGACTGAAAACTTTGTCCAACTACCTGGAGAAAGAATATACAAAAATGTAAAGCCAGCTAATATCGATGCTATCCAGATTGCATATAATGCATGTCAAGTTGATCAATAGATTGTATTATTCTCCAATGCAATAACAGTACTGAAATTAAGGCTATAAGGGCATTACTATAATGGGAGCCTTTTTTTAAGTAACTAAAACGTTACTTTTCACAGTAACGCATTACTTTTTGGTGTAAGTAATCAGTAAAGTAACTGAGTTACTTTTGAAATGAAGTAACTAGTAATGGTAACTAGTTACTGGTTTTCAGTAACTAGCACAACACTGCTCATACAACACCTCTTCAAAAAATCCAAACTATCCCTTTGCCCTCAAACTCTCTTAGTATTTTAAGGCACCTGAAGGATGGACGTTTGCTGGGGAAAAACACAGCCTAGCAGCAAAGCTGTGTTGCTAAGTCCAGGCAATAATAGTCTCGATGAACATGTTTGTTGCATTCCCTCCGACACCTTTAGCCTTCTTACCTACACCCAGCAGCAGCTGCTCCACCTGATCCCCTGACAGGGCTGATGTCTCTGTGAAGAATAACCCTCTGTCATTAGCCAGACTCTGTCCTTCCTGTAGGACCAATCAGAATCAGCGGGGAAAAGTGCAGTGTTACAGCGTATAGCAGTGGCATATTTACTGTGGCTGACAGGCAAACGCACCAAAACACTTCAATTAGGAGAAACGGACTGCACTTTCAAAAACGAAGCATGTATGAGAAAATATATATAAAAACACAAATCTGCCAAAACACATGTACATTACATCTGTGTTGGCAGATGTAAATGAAGAAACATCTTCACCAACTTGACAACACATGCACAGTGTTTACAAAAAGCGTTGCAATTAACAAATCGCAGCAATTAAGCTCGAAACACACCAGAACCAGTGGACCCTGGACCCAGGGATTATAAAGTAGGCCACTGGAGACTTACCTAAAATATAAATAATGATAATTTTATCGCAGGATTTCTTCTGATATTATTGCAGAGCTGTTGAATGATAGCAGCTAACATAGCCTGCAGTTATGAAACCGGGGGCAGACATGCTAACGCTAACGGTACATTAGCATCGGCGATCTTTTCTACTTCAAGCTATCTGCACAAATGGTTAACATTGAACATTAACAAGATCAGACGGTTCAGGGAGAATCGAAGGAAGGCAGGCAGGCAGCTTTGAATGACATGCTTCTGGACGGCAATCCCTTTTTGGCAGGACAGTAGTGACGGCCATCTTGGTGACGTGTGTTGTTCTGCGAGACCAGAGATGTAGTTCATTGAGCGGTTTCACACAAACAAAGTCTTACTTCACAGTTTTACGGAATTTCTTTTTTTTAACTTGCAAAATTATCTTTTAAATTGACAAACATCATATGTGTAATTCGTGGCACAATTCAAAAGATCGAAAGATAACTTTTTTCTCGCCATTGACTTCAATACATGATTTTTCCGAAATAAGGGCCGTTTCTCAATGTCGAGTAAAGCTGCTGCAGAGCCACCATTTCAAGTAAACTACGTCATCGAGTGGCGCCGAAGGACTGTTTAAAGGCCCAGCATTCGGCGCCACTCGTTGACGTAGTATACTTGAAATAGTGGCTCTGCAGCAGCTTTACTCGACATTGAGAAACGACCAGTGTCCCATGGAGTTTCACCGGAAAGGGAGGGACTTCGGCTCTCTCTAGAACTCCCAGCTGTGTGTATCACTTTTTAGTGTCCCGTGGTTTTTGTTCGACTTGCTGCGTTTTTTTCTCTGCAGCATTTGGTTTCTTTTAGTAAATGCTGTGCATATGTTGTCAAGTTGGTGAAGATGTTTCTTCATTTGCGTGTGTTTTGGCACATTTGGGGTTTTATATTTGCATCATTTTCTTAAATGCAGCATGTTTCTCCTAATGGAAGCGTTGTGGGCAGCCACAAAAGTAATGCAATAATAAAGAGTATGTTTACCTATTAAATGTAGAGAAGAAAAGCACAAATTAGTAATAGAATAGAAATAATGACAAACAGCTGTGTCTAAAAAATGAGTAGCAGCAATTGAAAACAATATTACACATTGCAGGTTTATGCACAATATTGCAACCGTCTGTATTGTGTGTGGTCCAAAACACATGACAATGAATGTTATAGATTGTAATATAAAAGGAAAAAACAGAAACGTTGACCTTAATTATGTCCTTAATTATGACCTTAATTATGTCAACAAAATGTCAGATGAAAGCAATAATATTAAGTTGGCCATGTATATATTTTTGTTTGAACTTAATGTTATAGCTTTCATCTAACCTAATACAGTTATGTGAAATCTGTTAATAAATGTAATTAAAGTCAACATTTCAGTTTGTTCGGGAATGGTAGCATTTTATAGACTGATTGACTGTGATGAAAGGAGTTATTCCGTGTGTGTACCTGCGCTGACACTTGTCGATGCTGTTCCAGGTCGCCCTTGTTGCCCACCAGCCACAGGACGGTGGATCCTGACAAGTACTGCTTCTCCAGCTCTCTGAGCCACACTTGAGCTCTGATAAATGTGTCCTTTATTGACACAAACACACACAAAGATACACAACGTAATGAGCACCAGCCCAAACAATGAGTTGATGAGTTATTTTAGTGGTCAGATGTCTGTTCCGTTACCCTTTTGCTGATATCATAGACCAGCAGTGCAGCGTGGGCTCCTCTGTAGTAAAGGGGGGTGACACTGTGGTACTTTTCCTCCCCTGCCGTGTCCCAAATCTCAAAGCGAAGAGTGACTTCACGCAGATGCACCACCTGGGTGAGGTATGCACCTGAGGGGGGGGGGGGGGGGGCAGACAGCACAATGACATCATCCGGGACTCATTTGTTCACAGATCAGCAACGTTTAGTGTGTCATGTTGACGCATTTTAAATTCTCTTTTTGATGTATTTTATAGATAATGATGTGCCCCGGTGTGTCAGGAAACACACAAAGTGTCCGAAAATAAAACCCTCTCTCTTTTGCTTCATGCGCAAATCTCTAACAACGGGGTTACAACGGAGCTGATCCAGATTTGGACCCACGGCCCTATCAGAAACGTTGCTGTATCAGAAACAATGCTTTACTTGTTTACATTAGCAAGCATCGCTAACACTCAGAGCTAACGCTGTACTGGAGAGAATATGTGTAAAGAAGCAGGATATAAAAGGTACGGTCCTTGTGGTACACCCGCGAGAGAGAAAGCATTTGAGCTCTATACTGTTTCAGAAATAATCCTTGATGTGGTTTGGAACATGATATGGCGATTCATCACCGCAGCATTTAGACAGTGGGTGTTTCTCAATCTCAAGTAAAGCTGCTCCAGAGCCACTATTTCAAGATACTATATCATTGAGTGCCGCCGAAGGACTGTTCCAATTTCCAGGATACTTGGAATTCTACCAAGGCCGGTGTACTTCGTTGCGGGAAATTTCGAGGCTGCACATGTGTAGACTCCGCGGTCTTAAAATCCCCACAATGCTTTGCGCACGGACCAATTTCCCAAATCTTTGGCGGAAAATGTAAA
Source organism: Pseudochaenichthys georgianus (assembly GCF_902827115.2). Classification (NCBI taxonomy): domain Eukaryota; kingdom Metazoa; phylum Chordata; class Actinopteri; order Perciformes; family Channichthyidae; genus Pseudochaenichthys; species Pseudochaenichthys georgianus. Next base: position 1,758,347 of record NC_047523.1, read on the forward strand.
GTAAACTGCACACTTGCTAGCCTGTTCCATTCTTCGTTTTCCGAGGCTATAGGAGGTATTCTTGCCTCACTTCTGAAGGAACTCACGCGGAGGTACATGTGCTACCAAGCAAGCCTTCTCGACATTTAGAAACACCCAGTATCTGCCGGGTCCTGCATGAGCTCCTTTAAGCTCCGCCCTCTCTTTTTTTTTTTTCAATTTTTTTTTTTTTTAAGCTTACCCAGAATCAGCAATTTAGTAACAGGGCTGAAATAGAAGGGTATGATGCATGGCTAGAATGGGTGATCTGTTTGGTATTTTGAGAAAAACACTTAGACATGCTTTTTATATATTTTTATATATCTGAGGCCTATATGCTATTGCCTAAATAGAGCATGATAGGTGACCTTTAAAGGCCCCCTATTATACTGTTTATCATCAATAGGACTTGGATACAAACATGTCTCTGAAGTGTTTGGCTCGAAATACCAAACAGATCACCCATTGTAGCATGCCATAACTCTGTTTCAGCCCTGTTTCCAAAGTGCTGATTCTCTGTCTGTTACTTTAGATGAAAATAAGGTGCACCTCCCCACGCCCCTCTGAGAGACATTTGGTCAAAAAGAGCACAATGGTGCTAGAGGAAGAGATTCAGCTGATAATGTGGCCAAAAAATCGTCATGACATCATAAAGTGGCCAAAATCTGATCAGCTCATTTTCAGACAGGTTTTTATATAAATGGATCGGACAAAAAGTGAGCGAATCTTTTTTCCTGAAACGTTCAGAATGAGAGGGGACACATGTTGATATATAAAAGACATGAAAAAGTGGATTTTGCACAACAGGTGACCTTTAAGCTATTAACGCAACATTCTGTCTCACTTGTGGAAGCACCGTCACAGCTTTCAATCTAAATACGACTCGAAAAGCCAAAAGTACTTTGTTTGGTGATTCTATGTTGAAAATCACAAATATAAGAGCCATGCCAAACTATTAAATTATACAACTATATAATTATGATAAATATTTAAGTTGACATTTTGGGAAATAAGTTCATTAACTAGAGAAAGAATAAAAAATTGAGAACTTTATCAATTATTTAGATCTATGAAGCGATAGCCAGGAGTCATTAGCCTAGCTTAGCATCAAAACTGGATACACCTTTTACAACCAGTCTGGCTTTTTCCAGGAATAAAATATGCCTTCAAGCTCCAATGAAGTTAGTTAACAAATACTCTTGTTTGTTTAGTCCGTACAAAAACTGAGGTTTAAAAGAGAAGTTGTGGTTTCTCCAGGAAGTTCATGTTTCTCGCTGAGAAATATTCTAAACACATAAGTTACAGAGAGACCACAGCTGGATGTTGTTTTTGAACTATACACAGATTTTGGAATAGGTTAAACTTTTAACAGCTGTTATTAAGAATGTGTTTCTACTGCAGCTACAGCCATGTTAGCTCTTTCCACTGCTTCCAGGCTGAATGCTAAGTCATTAAGGAATCATGAGTATAGTTAAGATCTTTGAATCCAACCTTCAGCAAGAAGGCAAATAACAACTTTCACAACATCACACAATATATATTTGAATAATTTTCAGATTAAATACGTTTTCCCCCAATATATCATTGTCTCTGCAAGTGTCATGAACTCACAGCCTACAGTAGGTGATGTCCTCCTGAACTCATCCTTGCAGAACCGCAGGGCCAGGCTGGACTTTCCCACACCAGAGCTCCCCAGAAGAACCATCTTAACCCTGAGGGTCCGCATTGGTCTGCTCAAAGTGTCGGGGTCTCCTGGCACCTTTGGGAGCTTTTCCCCCATCAAAAGTTCACTCCGTTGCAAAAGAGTGATAAAATACAGAACGACAAGATAGTAAAAAGTCCCAGAAGGTCCTCAAGCCCTGATTCAGCAGTTCTCCGTCTCCTTAGCAACAACTACTCCAAACTCTGTCAGAGATGTAATAATGTCTTCTCTGCCGTGTCTGACACTGCGCAAGCTTTAACTGGTTTTACAGAAAATAAAAGTAAAACCAAAGTCCAGTCATAACTTGTAAAAGGCTGACACCATAATTTCACTTCCTTTTAGCACCACAACAGAGCTATAACACATTCGAGGCCATTGTAAGCTAAACATCACATGCACTCACGCTTAACATGCTCATTACACATAACACAGGAGGAGAAATGTGGTCTTCTTCCAAAGTTCAGTGTTATGTCCATCAGATGGCAGATGTCTTTTTATTGAAGTTATGTATTCATTCAGTTCATTAACAACATTTAATGAAGGAAAACTTTATTTGTGTATGGTGTTACTTTACAGCATGTTTCAATATGAATGTCCTATTACATATATTGCTTAGTTGCATGGTGAAATAAGTTATGTTAAGTCATTCAAAATTGGACACAAACATTTCGTGTTTTTCCTCTATCTCTTTGCAAGGCACTGATTCAACACAAGAGGGAGTCATTGCATTATCACAGCCCAGTGGTAATGATAAAGTGCCACGCGCACAGTCATTCCAGACATGACAGTTATCAATACCATGGTCACATCATTCGAATATGATGGTCTGGGAACCACTTTGTCATAAAAGAACCTTTAGGCAAATGTATTCAGTTGCTTAAAAGCAAGTGTCTCATCGATTCAATACTTTGAAGGAACCTTCAATATGCATTCTAACTCTCTTTTTTTACTGATAAAATATGATAACATCAATACTTTTTTACCAGTAAGCCTTTAAACCTTTCCAAAATAAAATGTAAAGTTGTGCCTACGCAAAACAAAGTACTTAATGTGGCAACTGTGAATACATAACAAATACAACGTTGATGAAGGGTGTACAAATATCCAGAGGTGGGAGAAGTACTCATATCTTGCACTTAAATAAAAGTAGAAGTGTAGGAATACTCTGTGACATTAAAAGTCCTGCATTCAAAATGTTACTCAAGTAAATGTAGAAAAAGTATTAGCATCAAAATATAGTTAAAGTATCAAAAGTAAAAGTAGTCATTGTGCAGATTGTCCATTTCAGATAAAGTATTTGATGTGTTTTAGAATTATTGATGCATTAAAGTGGTTTACTCCAGGTGTAACTACAGTCTGATTTAAGAGTTGATTATATGTCACATCAATTTATCCAAATCTGTAAAGTAACTAAAGGTACTAAATAAATGTAGTGAAGTAAAAGTAAAAATAAGCATCATTAAACTTAAGTACAGTATTTGAGTACATCTACTTAGTACTTTACACCACTGAAAATATCACACAGGTTTCTCTATATTACATGAGTTACAAATGATTCAACAGTGTTAAGGGTTACCACAGGATATACAAAGTATGAAGTAAAGTCACTACACTGTATCAACTCACTATTGCATATACACATTACACACATTATAGTGGACCATTACATAAAGAGCGAGGGATCGACCTGGTTCTTATTCGAACTGAGCTATTGTCTGGCTCTAAGAAACCCAACACTGTTTTTAGAGTTCGCTCGTCATTAAAAATAGCAGAGGGGGTGTGAGAGAGTGGAGCTGGGATATCTGTCTGAAACTGAAGCCCTGAACATGTAGTCCCCTTCAGAGGTTCGAGCTGCTTTCAAGGACTCACCGATAGACACACACAAAGTTCTTTAATTAGGGCCTACACTGTTATTCTTCTCGCTTTTTTTAGATGTTTTTTTAATGTAATGCTAACATTTTAAGAGTAGCCTATATAGAAAGTTACGTTATGTTAGTAAGCCTAGTCGAGTTTTAATTATTTGAATGATTGTAGACTCCTCTCCCCTTCTTTACAATGACCAAACACACAGTAGGCTACACAAACCCACACCAACCATCTGTTGTATTCATTCATGTGTTTCACTCGCCAAAAGATGTCGAGGGTGTCCAAGTCAAGCAAGTACAATAATTTAAAATGAAATTTAATCAGTTGGCTTTTCCTATTAGTAGTATTAATAAACCGTTACCGTAGCTAATCGTATTTAGGTCTACAAAGTCTGCTTAACCAGTGTGTTTTTTTGACAAAATTACGTTTCTATTGCAACCTATATATCCGACCTCACGTGAAGGCAGCTTGATCGAGGAAATGCTTTGATGTTCGTCAGAGTGACAGGTTCGAGTCTCCTGCTGAGAATCCGTCAGGTGGTGGAGTCACACTGCTGCTAGATAAACACGAGGCCAAACACACCACACTACCGGGGTTTTAGCTACAGCTTACTTTTGTATTGAATTGTCGGTGTTTGTTTTGAAGTGAATACATGTGAGACAGAAACAGGCAAGGTTTAAAGCTACAGTGAACGCTTTCTTTGACTGAGTTTGCTTGGTAAACGCACCAGAAGCGCACGTGGGGCAGATGCTGCCAGTCCCCTCAGTGTGAAGCAGAGCTGAGTGTAGCTCGAGACAGAAACACAGGAAGGAGTGAGAAACGGATGTGTGACAATGACCCACGCTGTAAGCGCTGCTACACACGGTTTGATCTGCTCGCCTTTAACTCGATATTTTAGCGACTCATGAGAGCCTCCAACTAGCTCTGTTTGGATTATTCTGCGCTTTCTCTGGAGTGCGACTTTATCTACAGTGAGTGGAGAAGTTTGAGACAACATGGGGACTCAGGGCGCAGGACGGAAAAGGTCCACCAAGAAGGACAAGTCGACGGCGGAGGACGATGCCCTGAACCTCATAGCGAGAGAGGTGAGTGGATATTCTGCTGAACAAACTCCTCCTGAAACCACACACACTGGTCCCTGTACAGCGTCTTACGCCCGCCATGAGATATGACCAGAGGTTGGAGAAGTACTCATATCGTTCACTTGAGTAAAGTAGAAGTACCAGAGTGTAGGAATACTCTGTTACAGTAATACTCTGCATTCAAAATGTTACTCAAGTAAAAGTAGAAAAGTATTAGCTTAAAAATATAGTACCACAATTATTTATTGTGCAGCTTGGTCCATTTCAGAATAATATATGATATGTTTTATAATGATTGATCATGAAAGTGTTCTCAAAGCTGGTAAAGGTGCAGCTAGTTTGAATGACTTTGTATACTGCAGGGTAGCTGGTGGATTTACTCCAGGTGGAACTAAAGTCTGATTTAACACTTGATTGAACATAATTCATCCAAATCTGTAGTAATAAAGTAACTAAAGGTATTACACTATTTACCTTTGAATAATAGTGGGGTAGAAGCTAAACATTTAAATACTCAAGTAAATTACAAGTCTCTCAAAATTGTACTTAAGTACAGTATTAAGTACATTTACTTAACCTTCCCTGCATACTAACACATGTGTTTCAGTATAAGTCTTGTGTGTCTGCTGTTAAAGCAGCTGACATTTGGTAATATCTAACCAAATGATATGACCCCAGACACTTCATGTCCAAAATCAAAATGTATCCTGAATTTTTCCCCCCAAACAATTGAGGCCCTAAACTGAAACTATCCACTGACAAAGGCAGCCTTCCACTGTACCCATTTAAGCTCTCTATATGTCATCACTGCCCAGGGCCGGACTGGGACAATAAGTCAGGCCGGGAATTATACACCCAGCCAGACCACTACCAGTTTTCTTTTGTGCCATTTTTCTGGATTTATTTGTCAATATTTACAGCGTTGCTGCCCATAGTGATATCCCTAAACTTTAAATCTACTACCCCAGAATAAACATATGGACATGGGTTACTATTTAAAAAAAAATTGCAAATCTATTTAGGAACCTATCAATGTGAACATATTTGAAGTGGAGGTGGACCTCAAATCCTCTAGGGGGGTCCGGGGGCATGCTCCCCCGGTAAGATTTTTTTCCCCAAAAATATTGGCCTTAAATGCATCAATCTGGTGCACTTTGAGGGGGAAATAAAGAGACTACACCTATATGAAACAGAACTGTATACATTTAAATAATCATAAGAACATGGCCATAACCAATAACATACCATATCCAATATTTAAAAACATTGAAACTTGTTTATTTATTTGTTTTTGGTTCATTTATAGTTGTGAGCGTGTCTGGGCTCCTGAACCAGCCTCACCCGTCTCCCCCTCTCCCCCCTGCTCCTCTTTGAGGCAGCAGCAAAGACTAGTTTTAGCTCTCAACAAGTTTATCTTACCTTTTTTCACCTAGTTAACATTTTATTTGTATTATTCATCCATATTTTACTAATCACTCCCCCTCAAATGGAAATATGTGTTTACATAAATGGTGACCAAACCGTTTGAGACCCACAGAGAACTTGGACTAAGTTAACTATCTAAACAGAGTCCTTTACCTCACCTGAGCTGAGGTTATCAGTCTCTCAGTCTGACAGGAGAGGACTCTCCTCCACCTTGTTGTTGAAACAGCTCCTTTTATCCGTTAGCGCAACTAGCTAGCACCAGATGCTAATAACAACAATACACGTAACCGGTGCGCACGCTTTCTCTCTCTCTCGCTCGCTTGCGCCACACATACACTAACACACACCCTCCCGAGCTTGAATGACACACAGAGACCAATTGAGGGCATTAGTATGATCTGTATGAAAGTGGCCATGTCGGCAGACCACATCATGTAGACAGCCAGTCACCCTCTGTGAGGCAGACCCACATTTGCGCAGCGATGCGTTCACAATACATACATAAAACAAAACAAAATCCTCAGGCCAGCAGGCCACTTAACAGGCGAGGCCATCGGGAAACCTCCCGGTCCTCCCGATGGCCAGTCCGGGCCTGTCGCTGCCTATCCACAGATAGTCACTTGAATGGACTTTACTTTTCACTACAGTATGCAGATGAACCTGTAGCGACTTGAAACGAGCTTTATTACAGTAGGTGACATTAGGTATTGCTTGCTTGGTAACATACTTGCTGGCAGGTGTGTTTGAACTGTTCAAGTCGTGACAGTTTGTGTAGACAATGACATAGGTTAAACATGACATTAGGATTTAACTGCATGTTTTATAGCTCCAATGATGTTTGATGATTCAACTGTACAATATTGACTTGTATATAATGGTTAACTAATGTAGTTAGTGAACCAACAATATGTAAAGGTGTCCGCACAATAATGTATTTATGCTATTGGACATAAACTAATGGTTGTGGTAATTATTGGAAACAATCTAGCTGTACCCGAGACTACATCTGTTCTTCTCTTTTGTCTTGACCCGCAGCTAAAATCAATGGTTTAATGTTCTTTAGGGGAAAGTCTCATGTGCTAACCTGCAGGACGTGTTGTGCTATCCCTCAATAATGCAAGACTGAAGTTGGCAGCAGTAACAGTTGTGTCTGACAGATGCCGAAGTCATGTTGTGACAGGTTTGATGGCGTCTAATCTGTTTATTACGATGAGTCTAGTGCAGGATAAATGAATGTTTTGTGTAAGGAATAATGTTTTGTGTGTCTTTAGGACTTAAGTCAGCCTATTTGAAGTGTGATTACCGGAGAGCCTCTGTCTACACCTGTGCCCTTGAGCTGTGAAACTCAGACAGCAAATCAATATTTGGCTCCAATATCAAACCTGAATACTAACCGTGTACAGACGACACAGCAGAGCCTGACCGTTACTGTTACAGAGCAACATTTTGCAGAAGGGATTCACCATTAATCTGTGATAAATCGCAATATGGACAAGTGAAATATCCAAATCACACTAAGGGGATTATTTGGTTAAAAAGCCAAACGTGAAAATATCTGAATAAAGTATTTTGGTGCTGCAGAGAAGTCCCGGCTCAAAACGGTAATCTACAGACTTCATAAAATGTCCTTGTTTGGTAAGGACCCTCTTAGTCTAATATAATATTTTCAATGACAATGTAAATGTTTCAAAAACGAATATTCCCTCTGAGATCACAAACCATATCACAATTGCAATATTAGTCAAAATAATCAGAATTAGTTTAGTTACTTTAGTTTAGTTTAGTTACTTTTTCCAAATGATGCAAACCGATCATACATCTATGTTAACCTTTTACTTTGAAACTTGATGGGAAGATGCTAATCGCACTGCAGATGTAGTTGAGATGGTATTTATTAAGGTTTGTGAAATACATTGCAAGAAACATAGGGTGTGAGTTTTGTGAGTTTCTCTCACCATGAGATGGTGAGCATACAGACGTCTCCATCTTAGCCCTCAGCCTGATGCAGGGCAGCTTTGACACGCTCTCTTCAGTTGGGAGGAAGTTGGGTCCGTGCTAACCTAACCCGGATGTTTCATAACATTTGCATGTCACTCTTAACTGACACCCAATGGCTGTAGTGCGGTGCCAAAGCCTGTTGAGGTCTGGCTGTTTGAATGTTATCTTCTCTTAACTGCTTAGCTGACTATTTACAGTGCAGGAGTGTGTGTGAGGTTGCACATTCCTGTAGCTGGCAATCTTCTCTTTTTGAGGGGTATTCTTTGTGGCAGGAGTGTTACTCAGCTGGGGTTTGAGAAGACGAGGAGTTTAACAGATCTCAGCAGCAGAAACTGAATATCCAACGGGAGATTCTCTTTCATGAAGGAATCTTCATCTGTTCTTACGGGAGTGACTTACACTACACTAAAATCGTGATTTTGGCCAATGTTCTGTCACATCTATACAGTTAAGAGAAAGTCTGGGCCTTTAAGTGTCAGCCCCTTTCTGGCAGTCCTCTGACAGGATGGTATGTCAGCCCTGATGAGTTGGCCTGTTCTGCCAAAGAGTTTTAAAAATAGACGCTCCTGAAAGATCAGCTGTTGCTGCACCCCCGTTTTAGATTGGGTTGGTGGGGGATGGGGATGGAGGAGCAGGGATGTGGCTCACCAACTGGCCATCCCACCAGCATGGAGCTGTGTGGATTTGTTAGGCTATGGAAGTGTTCCATCAGTGTCATGTTGCTCTCCATGTTCCCACTTCCCCTCGAACCACAGGGTTTAAAGACACCACAAGTTCTGTACCTGGCTAACGGTAGACCCAATGCGAGAAGACCACACAGCAGGAAAGAATGTCGGTACAGAACGCCACAGCGTCAGGAATTCTGTACTTTCGGGAGTGGCTTTCATACCAATGTCAAACTTTGTAAACACTCATTTGAAGCAGGGAGTTAGCGTCGCTGCCCTTCACTGCTCTCAGATTGTTTGTCGTGTGAATTTGTCATGCAGGCTAAACAACGGAGAATTTAATCTCACTCAAAAGGAGAACTACTGTTGTTCCTGCTCCACACAGTCAGCTGTATGAGCAGACTAACTGCAGCTTTTGGTTTGGGTGCGTTGCCAAGCAGTTCATCACAAAGCTCAGAGGACAGTTTGTTAAAAGGGTTCATCAAATCTCCACATGCTTCATCTTGCTGTCCCTCAGCCCATCACTGCTACATGTGTACACTGCTAAAGTGGATTTGTCTGTACTTCGGGTGAACGATTTGGAAACAAACTCTTTGTTACAATTAGTTTGACTGATATTGAGATATGATTCGAATCAGAAACACGTTTTTTGCTAAGAAGGTTAACACATACAAGGGATTTGCCACGGTGTATTTGGTGTAGGGCTGAAACAAACGACTAATTTGATAATCGATTAATCTATCGATTAATGAAACGATTAATCGACTATTCGGACTATTACTGTCTGCCTTGCACAATTTCTCAAACGCTCTGATTTAGCCATCAACTTTTAGATTTAGCTTGAGGTTGTTTTAGGCATGTGGAAACTAACAAGGAAGACAATAAAGATGAATACTTGATTAAAAAATACATATTATTAAATTAACTAAACAAATTGTTTACAAAATGAACATTGCTTTTCATTTAAATTAAATAAATAATATTTCACATCAAAAGAAACAACAGTGTTTTAGCAAATAATAAATAATGTGATGACAGAATTGTAAACAGAATAGCTGAAACTTTAACAAACTAACTAATTCAGTTTCCTCTAATCATTACCCCATGTTTGTATAATGGAGTTAACTCCGTGTGTTGCTGCTAGCATGCATAACACCTGACGTGGAAACGTTCCTCGTGGACGGGGCTACAGAGCTGCTCGAAAGACAGTGGAACCCGGTGCATTCCTCCGTCTGGATGTGGAGCACTTTTGCTCAATGTTTAGACAAATTGCTCGTGTTACCGCCCTTACATCTAAACTCTTATTGCACTTTTGGCAACGAGCATCGAGGTGGGTAAAGTTTAACCACCTCGGAGCGGCGTTCTCTCCGCCATCTCCGCAGTGTGTTGCTGCATGTAGCAGCCGCGTGTGTGTAAACGGCCCCGCCCCCTCGCACACAGACCAGGGAGAGAGATCTCGTCTGATCGAAAATACATCATAGACGCATTTGTTTGTCTTTTTGCATATTAGAAACGAGCTGGCCACACTAAGACTGCGATATAATGTTTTTGTATCAATAATACATGACATGTATTTTTTAAATGTCTCCAGTACCAATAACGTTGTAGCGTAACGGCGCGTAAAACGCACGTGATGACGTCACCAACGAATCGACGACTGAATTAGTTGGCAACTAATTTGGTAATCGATTAAGTCGATTAGTTGTTGCACCCCTAATTTGGTGCTTACTTAAACACAGTCAAAGAAGATACATTGTAATACAATTAAACGAGGATACAGAACTATTTTAAGAAAACTATAGTAACATTAAAATAAAGCAATATTTCCATGGAATATGGATGACATATAGATATACCTGTTAAAATAAAAGATGTGGATCACCTTGTTCTCAAAGAGCGTTTCCCTCCAGTTGTATGTGAGATCTTGATCTTCACAGTTCCTGGAATATGGCCGGAGGTAGACTCTCACTTCTAGACAGCTCCTGGTAAAGCTCCAGTTCCCAGCTTGAATTACACCCAAAGATCACAACCGGCTTTGTGTTTCATAATGACACATGATGTTTGTTTTTGAGCAACTCAAGAGTACTCTGGATAAATGTTGACTCTTAACTTAAGAGTTAATGTCTCCCATGTGTTAATAAGTAAGAACATATTTCTTACAGTTAAGGTTATTTATTACTCAGATTACACAGATTTTCTAGATTTTAAAACTACCAATAGCACTGCAATATAATGTCAATGAGACATGTGTAAAAGTCTGAAATCTCCAATCATGCTTTGATCCTAATAGAGCAGCTTCAGATTATATACAGTAACAGTGGGCCACATTTAAGTCATTACTGCACAGGCATGTCACATGACCGAGCATGGTTGAAGATGTAGGAAACACTGCAGTCAGCACAGAATGGATATGTCAGAGAGGGGCAGTACACTGAGGGTCCTGCTTTTGTCCTACGAGCGCAACCACGAGTACCAAGTGGTCGGTGTCGGGTGCACAGACCGTGTGATCTACAAGAACACCTGCGGTTTGGTTCATATGTGTAGCAACATTGCAAAGCGGAGAAGGCTGGTTGAAGTGTAATAAAGATAACCAGGGCCCAGGAGTTCAAAACTTGTAATCCCTATCTGATCAGATCAGATTTGGATTTTGGGTAGTTCAAAACCAAAAAACAGGATTAGGATGACTTTGATATCCGATCAGATCAGGAAATCCAATCCAAGCTTTAATCTGGATCAAATCTTCAAAACGGGTATTTCAAACCGACAACACAGGATTGGGATCAGTTTGATCCCAAAAAACTGGATTATCCGGATCCCACCAGGGGGTGGATTTCCAGTGGATTAACAGAGCGAAATGTACTGTACAATTTATTTTAAAATATGTTTCAATTTAAATAAGATGGCAAAGTTTGTTAACTGAAATAATACACAATTTTTAGCCTTCATTTTTCCATTTTTGCTCACGTTTGTGGTGGCCTGTTTTGTTTTCAACCAAATGTTGATGACATAAATGTTTATGCTCATAAAAGTATCACAACAAAGATTGTCAATCACAAATGTAATTTAGATTAAAGTAAAAATATCTTAAACAACAAAAAAGTCCATCATCTGTCATCACCTTTCAAATAAAAAAATATAAATAGACATTATAGATGTCTCTGCAATGTGGTCTCTTGTCTTCCTTGTATTATTTTTCATATCCACTAGATGGCGATAGGTAGGATTAAAGCACTGATATTCAGGATCAAGTAATCTTGAAAAGTCGTAATCTGGATCAGGGTGATCCTATCCTGAATTGCTTTGAACTCCAGGGACAACATCTGGCCGACTTGTCTGATCCTGGATCACAAAAAATGGGATTTCAAAATCTGATCGGATCTGATTGAGATGAAAAGTTTTAAACTCCTGGGCCCTGGTGTGTTGATTATGAAATCCACTCTCAGCCAGTCAGTTCCCCCTCTCTCATGTCCTTGGATCAGATTAGGATGTGAACGCACTACACTCCACACCTGCTGCCAGAGGCTTCGATCAGATCAGGTTTATTTCTACTGTATCTTGTGTCAAGGCCGGCGCTGACCAATTTGCTGCCCCAGGCAAGATTTTAGCTGGCGCCCCCCCCCAAAATGCAGACACTCACTATGACTCGCGCATTCATGCATGTGCACGGTTGTGGCATGACCACCAAAACAGAAAGATATGGACACAAGATGTGTGCAAATGTATTAAGTATCCTATCCATTTGAACGTGATTTAAGTGTGGGGGGGGAGACCTAACATCCTCTATGGGGGTCCGGGGCATGCTCCCCCGAGAAGATTTTAATATTGAAGTTAAAAGCATCAATCTGGTGCACTTTGAGAGCAACAGATCTATGGATACATCTCTCAACACCCATATGAAACAGAACTGTAAGCAGATTTTCTTTTTATTTATGGATATTTTACAAATCACTCCCCTTTCAAACTCTATTCTTGTTTATTAATAACAACTTTTTTTTACTGTCATAGTATTTCATACTATTATCAGAGCCTCTCGGTCTTTCAGGAGAGAGCTATCTAAAGCTCTCCCCCCTGCGGCCGCTGACACAGTAAATTCCAATAATAAAAGCTGTATACGTTTTTTGGGAGTTTGATTTATTTACAATGAACACAAATACAAAATTAAAACCTATAATTGCACACTAAAACCCATTATCTTCAAAAAAAAGAACAATTTCACATAAACCTCTGGTTTTTACTGGGGCTGGGGCGGTTCAACTTGATTTTTGGGGGGGGGGGTGCACCATAGTTTATGGGCGCTGTACGTAATATAGGCGTGGTTCTGTTAGTATAAGATAATAAGATGTACTTTGTTGATCCAAAATTGGGAAATTGTGGTGTTATGAAATTAAAAAAAAAATATATATATATTTATTTTTTTTCCGGTGCCCCCCATAAATGATGCGCCCTTAGCATTCGCCTATACTGCCTATGCCAAGGGCCGGCCCTGTCTTGTGTCATTACTGGTCTAGTTCAATTGTTAATTGTGGCACAGCAACATTGGTGTATATATTTCAAGAAAAAACATGAAATGCCATTAAGAACATTTAAAAAGTCAAAGTCTCCAGCGTAACATAATGCCAAACTAAAATGGAGTGTGTGGTTGCTCTGTAGCAGTCTGTTGTCAGCATGGGATTTGATGAAGGTAAACAAAGAGGACTGCAATACGCTGTGGCTTCACACATCTACAGCTTTAAATCTGACCCTGAGCCGAGACTACTATCACCATCCTTATCAGGTTTGGCCTTTATCATCTATTTCCCTCTAAAGAGGACCATCATTTAAAAAATGAACATCATGCTGTCCAGAGGCCTGTACTACGAAGCCGGTTCAACATAACCTGGATATGTTTGAGTTAGCCGGTTGGCCTAATCCAAAACATACGCGCTCTCGCTAAACGGTCCTACGACGCGGGTTATCAAGTGGATCGCTCAAGCCAGCCGTGTCCTATCTAGTTAGGTGCGCGTTCACATAAAAGGGGCGGGGTTAGCAACATTTGACCAATCACAAACATGGAGAAGTGCACTGACAGCGCAGCGTCATCCTTCCTGAATGAAAAGTGAACTATAATTAGACAAATATGAAGAAATTAAACTAGGGATGTCCCGATCACCTTTTTTTGCTCCCGATCCGATTCCGATCATTTGATTTTGACAATCTGCCGATACCGATTTTTCCCGATCCGATCTTTATTCAATGCATTAAGAGAAAAAAAAGGTAACAGATAACGGCTGGTCATCCAACGCGATGAATTCAGCTATCTTGGCTGTTATTGTGTTGGCCTTTTCACTGTTCTGGGGCAGTTTCTCTTTCCTTTTAAAAGTCTCTGAAAGTGTTGGTTGTTTCAGTGCCGTTACCTGAGTGGCCGCTGTGTACTCGCCGTGTTGTTGTTGGTGTTTGTTTCTCAGGTAGCGTATTAGATTGGTCGTGTTGAACGTAGCTCTGTTCTTTCCACCACGCGGAACCTCTGCCTTGCAAACATTGCATCTGGCTGTTACACTGCCTTCGCTTTCAATTTTATAATACTTCCAAACTCCTGACATTTTCTCTGTCCCGACTCCCGAGTCACCAGCTGAACGTAGCCTCTCGTTAGCTTACTGCTACTATTAGACACTGCGCCCACTCTGTTGCCAGATTTCAGAGAAATAAGCAACCAGGTCTAGGAAAACAAGCCCAAAGAAAGCAACACATACATGATGTTGTGTAATTTTAAACCAAAACTAAGTCCTCAGGATGACTTTAAGACGTGAACATGGTCATTTTTGTTTTGTAACATTAAATAAAAAAAATATATTTTATAAAAAAAAAAATCCCGATCCCCGATTTTTTTCTCCCGATCCCCGATTTTTGGAAAATCACGTGATCGGCTCCGATCCCCGATCACGTGATCGGATCGGGACATCTCTAAATTAAACTTTAAACATCCATGACTTAAACACTTGATCCAGGATCAAAGCCACATAGCTGGAAAGCTCCGTCTCTCCTGCACAATCTCATCGGATCCAAATATGGTAATTTCCTTTGTATCAGCAACCAATCGTGAAAGTACAAAGGGGTCTTAAACCAAGAAACTAAATCGCATTTGCTGGTGTCAATTTCTGACAACGTGATTCGTTCAGATGCGTCACGTGGTGTGCTAAAACACTTCCTGGTTAGCTTTCCGCTAGAAATTGAAATCTCAAAATGGCAAAAGAACGGCGAAAAAAACGTTCACAGAGAACACGACAACAGTTGTCACTTGCATGAAGCAAGGTTATACAAAAAACAAATGACCCATCCATCCATCCATCCATCTTCTCCCGCTTATCCGTGGTCGGGTCGCGGGGGTAGCAGTTCCAGCAGAGAGCCCCAAACTTTCTTTTCCCTGGCGACATCAACCAGCTCTGACTGGGGGATCCCAAGGCGCTCCCAGGCCAGCGAAGAGATATAATCCCTCCACCTGGTCCTAGATCTACCCCTTGGTCTCTTCCCAGCTGGACGTGCCTGGAACACCTCCCTAGGGAGGCGCCCAGGTGGCATCCTAACTAGGTGCCCGAACCACCTCAACTGGCTTCTTTCGACGCGAAGGAGGAGCGGCTCAACTCCGAGTCCCTCCCTGATGACCGAACTTCTCACCTTATCTCTAAGGGAGACACCAGCCACCCGGCGGAGGAAACCCATCTCGGCCGCTTGTATCCGCGATCTCGTTCTTTCGGTCATGACCCATCCTTCATGACCATAGGTGAGGGTAGGAACGAAAATGGCCCGGTAGACAGAGAGCTTTGCCTTCTGGCTCAGCTCCCTTTTCGTCACAACGGTGCGGTAAAGCGACTGCAGTACCGCTCCCGCTGCTCCGATTCTCCGGCCCATCTCACGCTCCATTGTTCCCTCACTCGAGAACAAGACCCCGAGATACTTGAACTCCTTCACTTGGGGTAAGGACTCATTCCCTACTTGGAGTGGACAGTCCATCGGTTTCCTGCTGAGAACCATGGCCTCAGATTTGGAGGTGCTGATCCTCATCCCAGCCGCTTCACACTCGGTTGCGAACCGATCCAGTGAGTGCTGAAGGTCGCAGACCGATGAAGCCATCAGAACCACATCATCTGCAAAAAGCAGTGGTGCAATCCTTAGTCCACCGAACTGCAGACCCCCCCCCCCCCTACGACTACGCCTCGAAATCCGATCCATGTATATTACAAACAGGATTGGTGACAAAGCGCAGCCCTGGCGGAGGCCAACCCTCACCGGAAATGGGTCCGACTTACTGCCGAGGACCCGGACACAGCTCTCGCTTTGGGAGTACAGAGATTGGATGGCCCTGAGTAGAGACCCCCTCACCCCATACTCCCGCAGCACCTCCCACAGTAACTCCCTGGGAACCCGGTCATACGCCTTCTCCAAGTCTACAAAACACATGTAGACCGGATAAGCGTACTCCCAGGCCCCCTCCAGGATCCTTGCGAGAGTAAAAAGCTGATCCGTCGTTCCACGACCAGGACGGAATCCGCATTGTTCCTCCTCAATCTGAGGTTCGACAATCGGCCTGACCCTCCTTTCAAGTACCTTGGAGTAAACTTTCCCGGGGAGGCTGAGTAGTGTGATGCCTCTGTAATTGGCACACACCCTCTGATCCCCCTTTTTGAAAAGGGGGACCACCACCCCGGTCTGCCACTCCTTCGGTACCGTTTCCGACTTCCACGCAACGTTGATGAGACGTGTCAACCATGACAGTCCCTCAACACCCAGAGCCTTCAGCATTTCCGGGCGGATCTCATCCACCCCCGGGGCTTTGCCACTGTGGAGTTGTTTAACGACCTCAGTGACCTCCCACCGGGAGATTGGTGTTGATCCCCCGTCATACTCCAGCTCTGCCTCTAACATAGAGGGCGGAGTTGTCGGGATCAGGAGTTCCTCAAAGTGTTCCTTCCAACGCCCCAGCACTCCATCAGTTGAGGTCAACAACGTCCCATCCTTACTGTACACAGCTTGGATGGTTCCCTGCTTCCCCCTCCTGAGGTGTCGGACAGTTTTCCAGAACAACTTTGGTGCCGCCCGAAAGTCCTTCTCCATGTCTTCTCCAAACTTCTCCCACACCCGCTGCTTTGCCTCGGCCACGGATGAGGCTGCTGCCCTTCGGGCCTGTCGGTACCTTGCAACTGCTTCGGGAGTCCCCCGGGATAACAAATCCCTGAAGGCCTCCTTCTTCAGTCGGACGGCTTCCCTGACCACCGGTGTCCACCAGGAGGTTCGAGGGTTACCGCCCCTTGAGGCACCTAGGACCTTGAGACCACAGCTCCCCACCGCGGCTTCGGCAATAGAGGCTTTGAACACCGACCACTCTGGTTCAATGTCCCCAACCTCCACAGGAATGCCCGAAAAGCTCCGCCGGAGGTGTGAGTTGAAGGCCTCCTGAACTTGGGCCTCCTCCAGACGTTCCCAGTTCACCCGAACTACACGTTTGGGCTTACCAGGTCTATCCAGAGGCTTCCCCCGCCACTCGACCCAACTCACCACCAGATGGTGATCAGTTGACAACTCCGCCCCTCTCTTTACCCGAGTGTCCAAAACATACGGCCTCAGGTCCGATGATACGATAACGAAATTGATCATGGACCTTCTGCCTAGGGTGCTCTGGTACCACGTACACTTATGAGCATCCTTATGTTCGAACATGGTGTTTGTTATGGCCAATCCATGACTAGCACAGAAGTCCAGTAACAAACCACCACTCCGGTTCAGATCAGGGGGGCCGTTCCTCCCAATCACGCCCCTCCAAGTGTCTCCATCATTGCCCACATGTGCGTTGAAGTCTCCCAGCAAGACTAAGGAGTCCACTTCAGGAGCCCCATACAGGACTCTTTCCAGGGTCTCCAAGAAGGCCGAATACTCTGAACTGCTGTTGGGTGCATAAGCACACACAACAGTCAGAGTTTTCCCCCCCATAACCCGCAGGCGTAGGGAGGCGACCCTCTCGTCCACTGGGGTAAACTCCAACAACGAAGCACCTAACCGGGGACTTGTGAGTATCCCCACACCCGCCCGGCGCCTCACACCTTGAGCAACTCCGGAGAAGAATAGAGTCCAACCCCTATCCAGAAGTAAGGTTCCAGAGCCGACGCTGTGCGTAGAGGTGAGCCCAACCAGATCCAACTGGTACCGCTCCACCTCCCGCACAAGCTCCGGCTCCTTCCCCCCCAGAGAGGTGACGTTCCACGTCCCCAAAGCCAGCTTCTGCCGCCCGGGTCTGGTCCGTCGAGACCCTCCGCTTTCACTGCCACCCTTCTGGCAGCGCACCCGACCCCATCGATGTTTCCCGTAGGTGGTGGGCCCGCGGGACGGAGAAGCGGAGGTGTTGCCCACGTTGCCTTTTCGGGCTGGGCCCGGCCGGGCTCCGTGGCAAGCCCGGCCACCAGACGCTCGCCGACGAGTCCTCCTTCTGGGCCTGGCTCAAGAAGGGGACCCCGGGCTTCCTCCGGGCCGGGTATCCTCACTTCCTGTGTCGTCTTTCATGAGGTCTTTTGAACCAATCTTAGTCTGGCCCCTTGCCTGAGACCAATTTGCCATGGGAGACCCTACCAGGAACACAAGGTTCCAGACAACACAGCCCCCAGGTTCATCAGGGCACACAAACCTCTCTACCACGGTAAGGTGCTGGTTCTTCAGAGAGGAAATGACCCCGAACATGAAATACCTTCACGGAGTGCGTCGAGGCGCAAGCTATCATCCAAAGAACAGGAGGGTTTAGCTAGCGCCTCACTGCAATCTTTAAAGGTCGTTTTCTCAAAATGAGTTTTTTCTCCTACTCTGAGTTCGAAATGTCAACTTCAGTAGCACGTAGAGACACCAAACCTTCCAGTTATATTCCTATCAATATTATGAAGGCTTTCACAGAGGGATTTGTTCATATATCATTCATAGCCTGAATTATACAACATTGTATACCTAAAAACATGGCGAAAATGGATATTTTAGGGCTGTTGACAGTATTTTCTGATTTATGGAGTGATAAAAAGAGATATCCAAAATCCCTTCTGTAAAAGCCTTAGATACTAATATGACTACAAAATGAAACAATAATTTTTAATCTGGCTTTATCCAAAATTCAGATTTTGATTCCTGAAATGTGTTAAAATATGTGCATATCTAATGAGATAATGGATAATTTGCATATGTAAACATGCTATTTCAGAAAACTTGTTATACAAAAGACAATTGCCTTATTGTAAGTAATTAACTGGAGACATTTCTAGCTGATACCTTTAAGTAAAAGAAATTACCCTATTCACCTGGGGTGTCTCGCCTTAATTACATTTGGCTAGAGTGTTTCCTCAACTTAATGTGTTGCTTAAAATAATACTTCTGCATCCAGTCTGTGACACTGAGTGTTGCACGGCCAGATACGGCTCAAGAAGCTGACTCGGATATAATATCCGAGCTTCTTGAGCCGTATCTGGCCGTGCAACCACAGTGTGCGAAAAAGTACACGTCCAAGTAGATCTTTCAATTGACTTGTCCGGCGGACAAGTGACGTTTTTCGCCCCGATTTATTGACAAATTATTGATAAATTCAGTTTACAAAAGGCAGAACTCATTCGCAAATTGTACGTGTCCGCCATTGTTCGTTTAGAAATGTTAGTTTAGGTTCTGCTTGTCGATTCCTAAGGAAATGCATCTCGCCGCTTTCTGTGCAGTTAGACGGGGGCGGGGCGGAGCGGAGCGGGGCGGGAAGTGTAGCACAGTGGCCGGGTTGGGAAGCAAAACTCGGTTCCGAGTAGGAACAAATAACAATTGTCCGGTACCGGGATAAATAAGAGTTGTGAGGACAGGAGGCGAGGCCGAGCCCCGCGGACTGCAGCTCTCTCTCATATGCTCCGTATCAGCTGATCCCTGCACAGTAGGGATGGGAACGATTAATCGAATATTCGAATATTCTAAATGATTCAGGTATTCGAATAATTATTCATGTATTCGAATATGAGTTATGAATATTTTTATAAACCTTTTTTTTTTTTCTTTGTTTTTTTTGGGAGTGATGCCTAAGTTGATTACATATTATCAAATTGAATAATTCAATGTATATATATATATACGACTGTGCCATAGCTAAATGTGTTAGGTGACGTCTAAAGGTGTGTTTTGCTCCGCTCACCGGCCCCTCACAGCGGGCAAAGCTGCAGGTGCTGATCTCTCTCTCTCGTGTCCGGTTATACTTCACTCGCGTTTATGTCCAAATCCATCAGATCTAGCTAGTTCTAGCCAAAGACATGGCTGCTGCCCCTCCCTACACGCAGATCACGCAGACTCAAACCTCATCTTAGGCCCAAATGTGGCGCAAATGAGCTCCGCAGCCGTTGCGAGGTTCCGGCGCTAACAGTTCCCCCGCCCCCCGTCAACACTCGCGACACATGAGTGGCCAGCCTAAACAACAATAAGCGCTGCTTGGCAACCGTGTGTGGCGGCAAAGTACATAGACATTTTGACTGGAGAGATTTAGTTTTGCCGGTATTCAACATTTTACCAGTCATAGTCCGGTAATTATTTACACTCTAAGAAGAGTCCTACACAACAGACATGGCGTCAAAAAGGAGTAATGTGTGGAAATACTTCGACCAGGTTAGTGAGTGCGGTGTAGAGGTCAAACTATGCCAAATTAAACTTATATACATGCTATACCTTGTTATACCCGCAACCTCCGTTCCAGCTGAGAGGGTCTTCTCTACAGCTGGCCTGATTGTGAATCGCCTCCACACTATAGCTGTCAAACTGTGATCACCAGTTCAATACATTTGACAAATTCGACTTGGTTTCTACACTTATTTGTACATGTATGTATTTCTAAAAAATTCTTGAAAAAAAATTGGGTAAAAAAAAATATTCGGAAAAAAATATTTTACCCGATTTTTTTTTTATAGGATATGTACATTTCGGTTAACCAGTTAACCGTTTTTTGGGGGGTCGAATATTCGAATATACATTTGCTTTCAAATTCCCATCCCTACTGCACGGTGCAGCTCAGCGTCTCTCTCTCTCTCTCTCTCTCTACACACACACACACACACAGCGGATCCGCTGCCCGATTAACAGCCTCATCTTTGTCAACCTTTCTCATGTTCTTTCTCTAACACGTAATGAAGGTTATTCAGCGTTTTAGCTCCTGTGTTGTTAATATTGATGCCATTTCCTTTATGAAGTAAAGCAGCCTCCCTGTCTGTGTCCTCGCACTGTCCTCACATCCCCGGACCCCCAGACTCGGAGGAGCACAGGGATGTCAGTATTGTTTATGAAGCAGGGTATAGAAAGTACATTATTGAAATGAAAATACTATTTATTGACTTTTACAAACAGTGAGCAGCTGCAGCATGTGTATTGCAGGACATGTGTAAGCGTGCAAGCGTCTTTGAGTTGTAGAAAAGCGCTAGGCCTATAGGCTATACATCTAATGTGTCATTATTATTATTATTATTAGGCCTATGTGTTGGACATGTGTGGTTGGACTCTGTCTCACAGGCAGGTTGCAGTGTAGCATCAGAGGAGACTGGGCCAATTGTACATTCTCAAACTGCACCACTTAGAACTAACTAAACAATGCAGAGATTATTTTTATATAATTGTATTCAATAACCGTAAGAAATGCAACGGTATGAAGTGATTTGTAAATAGGAATATTTGACTTCATGTTTTCATAAATATATTTTTGTCCCAGTTTGTCGTGACCACAGAGCTTGAACGTTGTGATCAGTTGTTTTAGCGCAGTTCTCCAGTGAAGGGGGGAGTCTCCCTCCGCAGCCGGTTGGCGTAGTTTTGGTACAGTTCCGTTGTACAGACCGACGTTAAATGCAGCCCTGTCTGTGCACACGGAGACCGACTCTGTCGTCCGGTGATCTAACCGCCTTCTGGAAAAGCTTCACAAGTACGTCGGTATGCAAATGCGCTTTGTGACACAAGTGACGGTACGCATTTCTAGGTGTCAGGTGCGCGTGACCTGCTCCGCTGCGCGTGCATCATCTCCAAAGTGCTTCCACAGCAGTGACACACATCTGTGGATAATCATTTATACGAACATGGTTAAAGCAACCATCACTAAACGCCAGCAACACTGCATCTACTGCAGACCGTAGCAACAGGTCAGATGGGGACATCACGTGACCCTCCGTTGTGGACACTAGCTGACTCGCCGCCCTCGCCTCCGGAGCAGCACTCTTCGTTGCCCGAAACTACGCCGCCCCTCTGCGGCCCGCAGGATACCACGGCAAAACAGAGCCTGCCCAGGTAGATCTAAACAAGTACCCGCCTGCACAGTGGGGTTAGGCGGTCATTTTGCAGCTCGTGGTATACAAATAGACAAGGGCTAGAATATTCATGTAAAATAGTGCCATATTCTGCCATGCCTGTAGAAATGTTGGGTCAAACAAATAATGCATACAATAGCACAGATGCCTTCACCACGAATGGCTACACAAAGATCTCATATCCCAAGCTTATCAACGAGCTGATGTTGCAGCTGAAATGATCTCCAGGTCACTCATGCCCCTTTCACACCAGCGCCTTTTCAGCTCCGGCTCGGAGCTAGAGCCTGGAATGCGCTGGGTTTTCCAGTTCACACCGGAGCTGCGCCGGCTCTTAGCTCCGGAATCCGCTTCATTTCCAGCTCCAAAAAATTGTCGGTCCAGAGGCAAGAGCTTTGGAGCTAAGAGGTGGCGTCGCTTACGTCTCTCTTACGTCGAGGCGTGCAGGAAACTAAACCCACCTCCCCTGGGTCGACTGTTATGCCTGCCTACAAGCAGTAGTGCTTATAAACACACTTTATAAAGTCAGGCAACACTAACCAGGCTTCGTGTGGTTCTGTTTATTTGTACCTTACTTTGACCATCCGTTCACTGTTATCGATCATTGTGGAGAGAGGCAGACGTGTTGTTTTGTATTATTGCAGCTATCGGATGCAAGTAGTCAGTTTAGCTTCGGTTGCTATGCCAACATCACCCGTTTGATACCAGAGAAACTTTCATAACAGCGATGTGATACCAAACAGCGTCAATTCAGACTGACACACATTCACTTAGGCTAAGGGGAACTGGGGATATGCATCAGCTGCTTGTGTGAGTGGGACAGTGAATACTTTAGAGCGGCCGCTGCAGTGTGAGCTAACCGGGAGCTAACGGGAGAATACACTCCGTGGAAGAGCAGCACTGCAGCGGTCGGTAAATGCTGCAGAAACACATTAATAAACAATGAACCACGGCGCTCTGGAGAAAAGCATAAGGTTGGAGAAGTCGTTATTCAATTTATTCTGGCTTCGTGTGATTAAAAGCAACACGATCATCGACCTGACGCAGTTGTTGTTGTGAGCTGCCGTTGGGGGGCAAATCAGCGATGTAAACGGTGACGTCATGACGCAGCAAGGGCAGCTCTGGGGCGCCAGTTGGCGGTGTGCACAGAGCGGGAGCTGAAAAGGGAAACCGGAGCTGAACCAGAAAAGCTCCCGCTCGGAGCTAGAAACTGAAAAGCGCTGGTGTGAAAGCCGCAAAAGTCACCTCACATGATGATGATGTGATCCAGTTTTCAAGCACAGTAAATATTCTCTTCCCAGAGTACATGATGGGACCAAGGTGATGATTAGTACATGGTTTTAATAATACTTTAGCTTTTCAATGTTTGCCATTTCAAACCATGAGCTGGTTCAAATCATATGTGCCTGATTTACAAAATGTTCTCATTGGTTTTATCAGTAGCTTTGAAGCTGTTGTGCTTTTCTTTGCCACAGTCCACTTTGGAGTATATGAGATATTTCAGGATTGCACTTTTAACTCACTTGAAATGTTCTCACTTGGTTTCAAAACATAACAAAGGCCATCATCTGTTCATTGGGGACCATCAATGCCACTATTGCTCATGTAAACCTGCTACTGCTGCCCCCCTGTAACCTCAGAGGCACCCTGAGTCATTTGGTTCTGGAGCCGGGCCTGCACACGGCCACATACTAAACGCACTACAGAGCCCATTCCGTGTCCTGTTAGTGTTCACTTCCTGTCTGCCTTCTTCTGGTGATTTATCTGACGTCCAGCGCTCCGTCTTTTAACCTCTTTTCCTGTCTCTTTCTTGATCCTCCTTAGCAACCTTCATTAGAGTCCTTGACAGTGGTCTGTACTGCTGGATTAACAACGTGTCACATGTTAAGAAGTTACAATCAGAATGGAGTATTCAACTAAGCCGTGTAATACAAGTTGTCAGTAGCCTTAAGGGCCTACACAGTTTTTATGCTAAACCACATGACCCTTCACTGGATGTATAATGAGCTGCACTAAACTACGTTTCAGAATTTAAAACACCTAGCCATTCTTTTGTGGTTATTTTGGTGAAAGTAACTAAAGTAGTGTAACTCATTACATTTCAGAGACAGTAATATTGTAATGTAACTAGGGATGCACGATATTGGTTTTTTGAAACCGATACCGATACTGATAACTTCCTGCTTCTCAAGACCGATACCGATAATAAAACATTTTTTACGCCACTAATTATTTTAACGCGATTAACGCATGTGTATTTTTTGTCCTTGGCCGCCCCGTAGTTTCAGAGCGCATCCAGTTTAAAATACCATCTACAAGCTGATGCTGACAGCCCCGCTCCTGCAGCCCGCTTGTGGCAGACCACACTTCCACGCTCACCGGCAGGCACCGACTGGCCATCGGGAGGACCGGGAGGGTGTGTGTATGTGTGGCCCGAGCGAGTGACAGAGAGACCTTACGTGTATTGTTGTTAGCATCTGGTGCTAGCTAGCTGTGCTAACGGATATAAGGAGCTGTTTAAATGAAAACAGAGGAGCGACATTTCGCCACAACTGCGCCGAGCACTTGACTTTATGCAGGAAGCCAGACAGTGGGACATTGTAGGAGAAGTCAGCACACTCAGCACGGATAGTGCGCAACATGATTGCAGCGTCCAGGCAGCTCCGGTTCGAGCATATGCCTTGAGTTGCAAAACTGGCAAACTTCTTGCCTTTTTCAAAAGCCTCGTCGATAGGTAAAAGCCCCGGTGCCTTTGCAGCTGGCTTTGGATTTGCCGCTAGTTTAGCAGCGCAGGCGTCTTCGTATGCTTTTAACACACCATCGTAGCGATGGCGATGTTTCAGGTGACTAATCATTTGTTTGTTACAAATAGCAAGCGAACTATCTAACTCTGAAACTTTAAAATAGTCCCATACTGCTTCACGGCCGCACACCATTTACGTCACAGCCAGGCGTGAGAAGGGAGCACTGGATTTGTGAAGAACTCCCCTCTTCCTAAACCACTAATACCACAGTACTGGCAAAACAGGATGAGCCGAGTAAAAAAACAAGCGCCCCTCATCCCAATCCACCCACACCGCACGCAGTATCTTTTTCTTTTTTTTTACCCAAAAAATATATTGTATATTATCGGGGCTATTAATACTTGTATCGGGTTTATCGGGATGACGTCATAATTCCTAATATCGGACCGATAATTATCGGACCGATAATTATCGTGCATCCCTAAATGTAACTTATTACTTTCAAAAGAGAGTAATAAGTAATATGTAATATATTACATTTTGGAAGTAACTTGCCCAACACTGATCAGAAGTGGCCCATGACAGAAGGTGATAGACAGATTGATCCAATCACCTGCCAAGTATTTTTGAAAGTGCCTTTCCTTTCCAAATAGCTTCCAATGGAGCTTTAGATGGTTTGGTGAAACAAAGCATCTGGGTCAGGTTAGCAATGCTCCATCACATGTTTCTATTACAGGGTGAGTCTTAAACTGAAGCTCGACTTTAAAGCAACCCAACGGAAGTTTCATGTAACTTTAGTTCTTTCACTCGTAGCTCGGGCTTGCGGGGGTGCTAGAGACGGGAGCATGTTGATGCAACCTTCCTAGCCGGAGATATGGCCGCATTTCACAATAAACTTCCGTTGGGTCGCTTAAAAACAAATATCGCAAATCGCAAACGCGTGCGTGCGCGACTGATGGTTCAGACGTGTGGTCTGTTGGAGCCTTCTAGACCATGTGAGCGTGTCCTCATGCTGCTCCTGTGTGTCCTGCTGTCAGAGCTCCAGACTGAGTGATGAGAGCAGAGTGTCCCGCTCCTCCAGGCTGGACCTCACGGTGCGTGTTGGTCCTCTTGTCTTAATCTCTGAACAGCGGTACAGGGATTGCACAAAACATTTCATATGTTAACGTTGGTATATTTGAACCTGGACCCTGTTTTCCTTTGTCTTTGTATCTAATTGAGCAATAGGGAGAACCACTTTGAAACTGGTCTAGTCTGGTTCTGTAGACAGAAGCCACAGAAACAGCTGTAATGTAATCTAGTAAAGCTGTTCTTGTCTAACCTGGTTCTTTGATGTGGCATACATATTAAAGTAAACTAAATCAGTGACAAGCTAACAAAGTTAAAGCGGAGGGCAAAGAGCTAAAGCCATGCCGTGAGTTATTCACTTGCTTTTGGCCAAAGACCTCAAATCCTATCGGGAAATGACTGCATGTAGTTCAGATGTATGTTGTATCTAAATGTATGTTCAATTAGTTTTATAATGTCAAAAATATAAATAGTTCATCTCTCAATGTAAGAATTTAACAAAGAAATTGACGAGGGCTGGTCAATAATAAATCGGAGAAAGGGAAAAGTTCAACAAGTACATATACAGATCACAATCATACTTACTATTACCCTTTAATAGCTATTATTACAATAGGGGAGGGGAGTCGATTTACGGTTGCCAGATATAGGTTTGGGCAGCAGTATAAACTCCAGTGAGGGTCTTAGGTGGAGGAGAGCTTGGCGATCATAGACAAGCAGAGCAGGGACATTCTGACAAACATAAAACAAAAACAGGATAGCTAAAGGCAGAGAGCTGAGGGAGCGGCATGCCGACACGGGCGCCATCTAACTTTCTCGTGCGCACGAGAGGCTGAGACCTGCTTAGCCGCCGAATCCCTCGGAACATCATAAAAGCCATTTTCAACGGTTTTATGGTGAAAGATTAACTAGCTACTCGATGAAATAATATGACTGGTATAGGTGCAAAAATGAAACCCTTTTTTAAAAAAATATTATGATAAAATATTATGATATATTTATAATTGTGCAAATATTACGATAAACTCACAGCTATTTCGCGGCCCGGTACCGGTCCGCCGTCCGGGGGTTGGGAACCCCTGCTCTAAAGCACCGCAGTCTCTTCTCCTTAGGTTGCATCTCAGGTAGATTATTTTAATTTCCTCGGTCCTCGGTCTCACCGGAAGTTGATTTGTCTGCGCCATCCTGAGTAGCGTCCCATGGCGCGTATTTTTGCCCGAGGAGCGATAATTGAGAAACCACTAGACCAGGGGTCGGCAACCCGCGGCCCACGGGCCGCATGCGGCCCTTTAAGCCCTCTGCTCTGGCTCCCTTGAGTTTAGACAAATAAGAAGGAAATAAAATAAAAGTATTTGTAGGACTATTTATATTTTGTTGCATGGTTGAAAATGTTTCGTATCTTGTATTTTGAGGTGATACTGTGAGACATAAATAAAAAACAAAACGGTTTTAATTAGGTCAACTAAAATATGCGTCACATCCTGCTACGGTCCCGCGCGAGCGCCTTTTCTTGGAGGCGAAATACCCCCGGCTCGATGAGCGAACTATGGATCCATCAAAGAAAAGTACCGGAGGAACACAGGATTTAATTCTGCGTGGACAGAGTTGTCTGCTTTCACAGCAAACGATGCTGGTTTACCGGTATGTCTGATATGTAGAGAGAAGTTGTCAACGGTGGTGCAGCCTTTACGAGGGAGAGGAAGACAGCTGACGATCGTCAGTCATCATTCAATGGGGTATGTCATTTATTTCAGAAAACACTTTTTGTTATATTCCATGGAATGCTCTTAACGTCCCGATAGCAATGAATATATTCAATGCTTTGACAATAAATACATACACAAATTAATCTGTGGAAGCCGTAGCGCTGTAAAAAGCACGACCAATCATCTGAGCCGGCCCGGCTAAAGTAACTGGATGGCCTACCTGCCTGTCAGCCTTCCATCTGGGCACAAACTTATCTCGTGCCCTCATTGGTCATGTGCGCGTTCGTGTGTGTTGGAGGAGGGGCTCTGTAAGAAAGTCTGAAGGAAGAGGTCGTGTATTTTCCGGTTGTGTATTTTCAAATTCTAGCGCACTCGAGCTGGTTTCTCCATTCTTACCTACCCTACCTTTAACTCTTTTTAGGGTGCAGATATATGTTTTATTTATTTCAAAGTGGGACCATTTTAATAATATTTTTTTTCCCTTCAAATGTGCAGAGGACTCCCCAAGTGCTGTGTTTAATTTATTTTAAAGTAGGCCTGTGTATTATTTTTAATTCTCCTTATAAGAGTTCTTTGTTTCTTATTAGAGGTTAACAGTTTTATATCATGTAATAAATAGCATAATAAAGGCAAAAAACTGTAGTTTTTGTCTGATATAACAATAAAAAACTATGAAATATGTTTTGCGGCTCCAGACAAAAAAATGTTTTGGAAAAAGAAGCAAAATGGCTCTTTTGGTCAAAAAGGTTGCAGACCCCTGCACTAGACCATCCTCCGATGAAATCCTCAGATACTCTCTCCGCCCCCTTACTGTGTATCGCTCACTGATTGGACGATGCAGTGCATGCACTGATCTGATGCTTCTTGACATGAGAGCAGTTTCCCAGCGGAGTGAAGAAAATAAATGAAACTCACGGGACTCACTCCTCAGTTTATACCGTGTTTTGTTTCAATTAATGTTTCATTTATTTACAAATATGTGATATATCTGAACAACAAAGTGGGCAAAAATCATTTTCTTCATTTATTGGAAACATTTTCATGATCGCTTTTTTCGTTTATACATTTTAAGAATGGCGTTTATCTTTTTTGAGAATGAGTTCTTATTTTATTTTATTTATTTGGGTCTACAACAGATGATACAAATGTTTGTGTCAGTAAATGTGTACTAACGTAGGGTACTACAGAGGTGGGGGTGTTTGTGAAAATAACGGGGACAGAGCTGCTGTCAGACGATCAGCTGTGCGGCGTCATCACAAACGGACGTTGCTTCACGTGACGCTCCGGAGGAAAGGACGTCCCATTGCTCTTAAAACTCATTTCCCTGCTTCTCGTGGTTTCCTTGCGTCTCTCCGCTTCCCTGGTGGGAGGGACTAGTCGCAGGGAAACGACGCAAGTGAGGGACGCAAGGAATCCATTTAACCGACGTGAGAAGCAGCCCAAGTCATTTTGAATTCTCCTATCCACTATCCCTTAACCCTGTGACGTTTCACAAAGAGGTCAAGGAATAGACGATAGGGTTAGACGTTAGGAGCTGATTTTTGGACTGCAACCCAGGTTTTAGGCACTTTCTGCATTAGTTTCACTTTCCACACCCAGGGGTCGCCTCTAGGGCTGGTATGTATATATGTATGTATATATATATATATATATATATATTATCGGGGCTTGAAATGCAGGACATTTCAAGTGGTCCCTTTTTCTTAATAGGGTGTCCGTGCTGGAACCTGTTTGATCGTCATGACATTATCAGCCAGGTTGGCCTTTGACAGTAATGCGCTCAGTATTTGCTCCAGATCAGAAGGTCACAATTATAATCCAAGGAGAGATCCTCGTGCTGTAAATGAATACTAAAGAATGAAGTGTCGTTTTGAATTTTACTAACAAATAATCAATTGTATTTTAGATCAACTTCTGTGTTTACCCTCAATCATTTGTAGCATACTATTTTCCTTCAGCTCAGCCCACAGTAATTACTCTCTAGATTTGTGTTGATAATGTTTTTGTCTGCATGTGTTTAAGGAGCCGTCTAATGGGGATTAATTTGCCAGGTTGGTGCTGGGTAATTGTCGGAAGCTCAGTGAAGCGTGGAAGAGAATTGAGTATTTGGAGTGGATTAGTCTGAGGCTGGCAGGCGGGGAAGAGGAAGCCCACCACACAATCCCCTTTTCATTCTTAGTCATCTGGGGAAGCTAGAGAGCCACAGTCCCTCGTGCAGCCGCAGCCAAGTTCATCTTTAATGCTGGAGACACATTCACACAATGACAGCCAACAGGAACATCCTCACTGAATAAATCAGGAAGTTTTGTAACTGAGCCCTTGTCCAATCTTAGCACTCCGTTTCATTAGGATGTTTACATGTACTGAAGGCATGTTGAGTGTCCTGCTCTTGCATCAGTCAAACGGCAGTGCCACCCAGAATGTGGCTGGAGCACACTGACGCTTTCCAGTGAACACCCATTATGCCATGAAGCACTTATTGGTGTATTTCCTGATGCGTGTATACACACAAACCGCTGGCTTCGGTCTGATCGGCTGGCCTGACTCATGTCTCCTTAAAAGGAAGTGTGTTGGCTTCCTCTTGATGACATCATCACCAGCATAGCCTGATTATTATCTCAAACTCCTTCCTGTTTATTCACCACGGTGGAGTTTTTCCAAAGCTGAGGAAACGGAGGGGATTGGTGAGGGGCTGAGTTGAGGTATTACAATGTATCAAGTCAGGTACACACAGGGCAGGAAGAAAGGTCTACAATTTGATGGCAAAGCTGACTGAGCCTCAGTGATGGTGCTACAAGGACCAAATTAAAGCAAATGGTCAAACACTGAAACATAGGGACCAGCGCAGCAGTGGTGCAGTCATTCTTCACACTTAACAATAAATAGCAATATTTTGAGAAAGGATAATTATATTCATGCTATTGTATAAAACCTTTCTGGGTTAGGGTCAGATAACCCTCACTAAACCTAACCCTAATTTAAATCTCTTTCAACTTGGCCTTGTTCTTGTTGTCCTGCTGCTATTGAATTTAAACTAACAAATGATAGCATGTTGGGTTTGAGATTGATGTATTATATTTTGGTAATATTAGCTACTCTTCCTTTCGCCCCTGCTGACCCTTAAGGCCCTGACACACCAAACTGACACCAAAGAACACGTCCCGAAGGACCTGATCGTTGTGTCGCCTCGCGTCTCCTGCGTCTTGGCCAAAAAGTTGCACTGGAACACAGTGCCTGTACGCACTGCGCACGTGTGAGTGGCAATAACTCTCCTTACCAGCAAGCGGCGGTAGTGTGTATTTGTCATTCAAAAGAGGCAACCGGAAGACGGGCTGCGTGATACTGTATACAAACAACAAATGGCGTGTGTTCCATTTTCACTCTCGTCCATCACAGACTGTTTCACAAAACGACTTATCGAAAACACGTTTAGTGCGGTACTGGAAAATGAAAAAGAATAGCCGTCTGTGTGTGCCTTCTTCACTTCCGTTTCGCTTCTCATGCACTGATTCGCTAAGCTGAACAGCCAATCAGAGTGATTTATTTTGCTTTTGAATCGGGAGGCTGTCGGCAAAAGAAATCACTGTCGGAAGGTGTCGGCACGGCCGAAAAGACCCGACGGTGCTGGACACAGCAATCTGAGTAGGGCGACAGGACGCTCATCGACGGCCCGACATCTATCGACGGCCGAAATCGTGAGGACACTTCAGAAGCAGTGCAGGCAGTGAGCTACTCCTCACTGCAACACAACTCCTTACACTAAAAATACCGACATTTTGCCAGATGAATTCATGTAAAAGCTATTTCATCTGGATAGTGTATTTGATTAAGGAAGACTTGAATAAACACCTTCTAATCTGATAAGCCTCTCACAGTTTTGTTTATAATCACATGCCATAGAACATTATCTGCCACCAACCACACACGCATACATAAGGAATGATAATATACATATTCCCAAGGTCCATTATATTGCATACCATTCATTTGGTGCTCTTGTTAAAAAAGCAATTTAAGATATTTGCATTCAAGCACATTAGGAAGAAGAGCTCATTGTATAAATGCTATGTTTATTATAAATCCCTAATAGAAAAGAGATTGAAGTGCTAGCGTAGTGTGCAGTCTGAAAAGACAAGTTGGGCAGACTTCTGTGGAGAGTTTATTCCATCATCATTATTAGGGGCTTGGACATTAAAGAGGCTTGGCTTTATACACAGTTCTTAGAGTCGGGTGCTACTCCTTCAATGCCCTTAAGGTCAGCACAGTCTCCTCAACCTAATATGAGGTCAACAGAGAAAATAAGTGGTGGAAATATCCTTCTCTATTAACATTTAGAAAGCCGTGGCATAACATGTGTGACTAAATAAACTAAATAAACACAGCTGACTTGTGAAGTCACAGCCAGTCAGTCTCTTCTACTAACCCCATCAGCGAGTAAGACTGTTACGGCCCCTACACACGGCGGCGTGTGTTGCCGCTTCAACGCTTCTGCCCATTCACTTTGAATGGGGTGACGTCACGATTCGCCGAACTGCATTGTGGGAGCAAAGCGTAGCTTCTCTCGAGGTGCTCGCTGCAAAAGTAGAGCAATGTTCTACTTTTGCCGCCTCGACGGAGGCGTCAGCCAATCAAATCCCTCGTATGTAAATCTGACAGTACAAGCAGTAGCCAATCAAATGTATGTTGGGAGAGCCAGACCGCAGTTATTTCCCATATGTCAACAAAAGGAGGAGAAAATGATCGTGGCGGTAGGGAATCACCCGGTACTCTGTGACCAGTCCCTCTTTACATACAGGGATACAAACCGGAGGAGCCAGGCATGGGGGAGGTGGCAGAGACAGTGGGGGAAACTGGTAGGTTTTCGCTTGTTTGGGGAGTTTATATCCAGTGTACTTCGTTTGAATGGACAGCTAGCAAGCATAGACAGTATATTTAGCCAGCATGGATGTAGCATGAATGCTTTGCTTTGTATGTCCGGGGCGGGACATTCATGTGGTTGGTTGTTGGTCGGGCTGCTCGCGTTGACTCCCCAAGCTCAAGACACGCCCACAACCAAGCGGCAACGCACGCCGCCGTGTGTAGGGGCCGTAACCCCCCACGCTGTGTCTTCTTCCAGAGGTGAGGAGTAAACAGTATTTGTTTAAATGTGTGTGACCCCATGATGTACAGTATGCCACCCTCACTGTAGTAAGTATCTCTGGAAGAAAGGTGAGGGAATTGTGTATTTAACATAATTCACTGCTTTGATAAGAAGTCATTTTAATCTGGGCAAGAAACACTCTGTTTTGAATGTCAACAAAATGAGGGGAAACTATTTTTTCAACAAATTCTTCACTGTTTTAACCCAGCTATTCCCCTGCAGGGTTCGTACGGTCATTGAAAACCTGGAAAAGTCATGGAAATTCAAAATGCAAATTCCAGGCCCTGGAAAAGTTATGGAAAACGATGTTTTTCCCAAAGTTTTGGAAAAGTCATGGAAATGTAACTAAAGTTGCGTCAAATATAATTTACATTTTATCTAATCGCCAAAATAATCTGCGGTCGCGAGCTGTTATGTGCCATCATGACGCGCATGGTATTATTTTTTAATATATGAAGCGCGAGCTGTGTGCTCGAGTCTTCCTGCCTGTCGGTTGAACTCTGCTGCTCCGGTATGACGGTCAGCTACATTATCTACGGTGCGTTGGTTAACTGTGCGGAGTCACTGGCACAGACTGCACCGCTGGTGAACAGCTGTTAGAACGGGGTGTTCAGAGCAGAGCGGCAGAGCGTGATGTGAACTGAAATGTTTTTCTGTCACAATATCATTACGGAATCGTTGAGCTAGCTAGCTAGCATACATTGTCACTATCTGCTAACGTTAGCTTTAGCCTTCGTTTTCTAATAGTTTTTTTCATAGGCTATAAACGGAGGTGGTATAAGTATAGATATTGTGCTAGAGTAAAAGTAGAAGTACTCAGATCTTGTACTTGATTAAAAGTAGAAGTACTTAGATCTTGTTCTTAAAAGTAGAAGTACTCAGATCTTGTACTTGAGTAAAAGTAGAAGTACTCAGGTCTTTTACTTAAGTAAAAGTAAAAGTACTCAGGTCTTGTACTTGAGTTAAAGTAGAAGTACTCAGATAAGTAGAAGTACTCAGATATTGTACTCGAGTAGAAGTACTCAGATCTTGTACTTTAGTATAAGTAGAAGTACTCAGATCTTGTACTTGAGTAAAAGTAGAAGTACTCAGGTCTTGTACTTGAGTAAAAGTAGAAGTACTCAGGTCTTGTACTTGAGTAAAAGTAGAAGTACTCTGATCTGGTAGTAAAAGTAGAAGTACTCAGATCTTGTACTTGAGTAAAAGTAGAAGTACCAGAGTGTAGGAATACTCTGTTACAGTAAAAGTCCTGCATTCAAAATGTTACTCAAGTAAAAGTAGAAAAGTATTAGCATCAAAATATAGTGAAAGTAGCGACAGTAAAAGTAGTCGTTGTGCAGATTGGTCCATTCCAGAATAATATATATGATGTGTTTTATAATGATTGATCATGAAAGTGTTCTCAAAGCTGGTGAAGGTGCAGCTAGTCTGAAGGACTTTGTAGACTGCAGGGTAGCTGGTGGATTTACTCCAGGTGGAACTAAAGTCTGATTCAACACTTGATTAGATTTACCATCATTCATCCAGATCTGTGAAGTAACTAAAGGTATTAAATACATGTAGTGGAGGAAAAGTACACCATGTACCTCTGAACTGTAGTGGAGTAGAAGTACACCATGTACCTCTGAACTGTAGAGGAGTAGAAGTACACCATGTACCTCTGAACTGTAGAGGAGTAGAAGTACACCATGTACCTCTGAGCTGTAGTGGAGTAGAAGTACACCATGTACCTCTGAACTGTAGAGGAGTAGAAGTACACCATGTACCTCTGAACTGTAGAGGAATAGAAGTACACCATGTACCTCTGAACTGTAGAGGAGTAGAAGTACACCATGTACCTCTGAACTGTAGAGGAGTAGAAGTACAAAGTAGCAAAACATTGAAATACTTAAATAAAGTACAAGTATCTCAAAATTGTACTCACGTATAGTACTTGAGTTTATGAACTTGGTTACTTTACACCAGTGGCTATAAAGATAGAAAGACTCAGCCTTGCACAGGCATGACAATACATTTTCAAAATGCTCAACAGTGCTGCCAGAATTATAAACTGACTGCTACACAATTAAAATAAATGCTTTTATATATTTCTATTAGATGTGACTCTTTGGCGTTTCTGTTATTATTGACACTGCTGCTTTCAGGGGGTCAGGGGTCGGGTCCTTGCCACCTTTTTCATACCAGCCTCCCTGACTACAGTTGCTTTAGCGTGTAGAAGCTAGTAAGCCTACTATTGGATTTGTTTTAGATAGGCACAACATGTTTCATATGCAGACCTTATTTTCCTGTTCCATGTTCAAATAAACCATTTCAGTGGGAATTTTTTTTTGGTCATGGAAAATGAGGTAACGGTCATGGAGAAGTCATTGAAAATCATTGGTGAAAAAGTGTATGATCCCTGCCCCTGACTTCTATTTTTAGAGATCTCTGAAGCATACCATTTGTTTTATTCCTGAGCCCGCACACTTTCTAAGCGGTGTGTTTGCACAGCTCAGAGCTGTTCAGCTGCTCCGTGTTTGTGGACCAGCCTGAGGTTTAGTCCATGGCTCAGTGAGTGCAGGCAGAGCAGCAGGTAAAGGGTTGCAATGCAGGAGCAGGGCAAGAGTCATGCCACAAACGTTGCTGTCTCATGACTACATATACTGTAGGCCTATAAGTCATACAAATGTGAGGTGCTTTTGTGAATGTGAAGTCTTAACTATAGGCAGCACAACCAGAATAACCTTGTAATTGTAGTTGAATAAGCCTTATTAAGGATGAATGGTTGGTGCCTTGTGGTGTGCAGTCATCACTTTGGAAAGGAAGAATAACTCAAGGATTCCATATTTAGTTTAGGCTTTATAGTTTGAAATGGAATAGAAACATCTGGGGAAGAACAACCCTTTATTGCTTCATATCACTGACGGGATGAAACCGCTACTACAGCTGCTGACCAGCATGACAGCAGCATCTCCTTATCAACCGAGCACACTGATAAAGACCATGTGGGAAACTAAACGAGAACAAACGTGATGTGGTCATTTTCAATCATTAAAGCTCCAATGCAAATGAAGGAGAAGTGAAAGAATGTGTTTCAGGTTTTGGTCTATCATGAAATATTGTCAATTGTATCTGCCCAAACAATCCAGTTGACATTGGTTGTATGCTTAATCACTTCACAAAGGCTGCTAAAGTGTTTCCTTCCGTTGTTAAAGTGTTGGGGTTGATGCTGAATCATTTGGAAACGAATCTTAATTGATCCATGTCTGCTCCTTTTGATCGAAAGTTGTCCCCGGTTGACTCATGTCTGTGGCTTTGGTGTGCGCAGAGCGTTTGAGCGGCCACTCCCTTTGAGGCAACTCTTTTAGCTTTATAAGGTTTGTTAAGAGCAAAGCAGCCTTTTCCCCCTATGTCCACCTAATGGTCCCTCCTCTTTTCACATGCAGTCCAATATCAAGCTGCTCAGAAATCAGTTATTTCTGTTTGCTCTCTTTGTCCAGCCTGTCAGTGCTTGCGCTCATTACAATTCCCAGAACATTTGGACGGGTTCAGGGCGTGGGAATCCAGCCGACTGCAGACCGTCACCCAGGCTGGCGTTTAGGGAGTCTGAGGGAGGCCTTACAGACCGTCAGTACACACACAAAGTTCAGCCCAAAGGATGTCAGCATGTCACGCTGTATAACGCAAGGTTATATTTGCAGAAGATTAGAACATTTCAAATTTACTTTTAGTGACCACTCATTGCATTTTAATAACTTAAATGGCTACGGGGAACATAACAAAATGAAATACAATCAAATGAAATGCCTAAAATAACGATCCACAAATAAAAAAAGACCACAGTAATTTCTAAACATACAATCTGTTGGGTTTGTTTTTTTGCTTTTTACTTATGTCTTTTCTTTTTTTCAAAAGGGTTCGGGTTCTTTTATTTATTTATTTTCTCCATAAAAAAACCTGTTAACTGTTAACCGACACAACACGAATCAATCATCTATTGGTTGTAATATTTAAACAGAGGGTCAGTAGTTACATTTTGTGTTGTATACCTCTCCTATCTCTGCCTTCTCGTCTCACAAATATGAACTTGTATCCTATTTCTCCTTGTTCCCATTTCATACATTTGATTTGAAAGATCCTTCCAATTAGAGTTCATTAACCCTAGAACCGCCAGAGGTCGCTGCATACCTAAAACCGCCAACAGGTCAAATGTACCCGCTATTGATTTTCAAGGTACAATGTTCTTTTATTTATCATACAGAACAGTGAGTTTTGATCGCACAGGGATGAAACTTATACCAATATAATCTGTGGACTCTCAGCTTTTCATATGATATCGTTTGTGCAGATAGCATGAAGTATAAAATATCGCTACCAGTGCTAATTTAAACGCTTGGTGTTAGACGTATGTTTAGGTACATCTCTCTCTCTCTCTCTCTCTGTCTCTGTCTCTGTCTCTGTCTCTCTCTGTCTCTGTCTCTGTGTGTGTAATGTTCTGTTCTATGGACATATAATTGTCTACATAAACAGACGACGCAGACTACTTCTCTCATTCCGAGTGTCCATCTTTATTCAACTAGCACGTAACCTGCACACATGCATTACGTCCTCAACGTGAGCGCAGTCATCCAAGATCTTGTATTCTCCAAGATGTTACACTATCTATAACTATATATCTGTCTGTCTATCTCTCTATCCATCTATCAATATATCTATCTATCTCTCTCTTAATCTATCTATCTCTCTATAAGGAACCGCAGTAGACAAAATGCGTTGCTATAGCAACACGTCATGTTTACGCTGCATTTTCTATGAGGTAAATATTACCCGCTGGCGGATGTAGGTATAAAAGGCATTTTTTTTGGCGATTTTTTTCAATCTGACTTCATATTGACCATTGTTAACAACAGAGGGTGCTACATAACACACTTTCAGGAAAAGTCACGGACTGGGAGACTTTAATATTTTATTGAAAAAAAGTTACATATAATCAAAAAACTGCTGCTGGTGAAATGTACCCGTTGGCGGTTCTAGTGTTAAGTTATTATGTTTTAACCAATTCCTTGTAACTGTAATAAAGAATGAAACTTTGAAGTATTTGTTTTAAAATCATTAAAATTCAATTTAGCAGCATTAGGGGTGTAACGGTTCACAAACATTTCGGTTTGGTACGTGCCTCGGTTAGGTACGTTTGCGGTACAGCAGAAAAAATGATCATAAAATATTTGTTTTTGGTTTTT
The DNA here is from genome assembly GCF_902827115.2 of Pseudochaenichthys georgianus. Lineage (NCBI taxonomy): Eukaryota > Metazoa > Chordata > Actinopteri > Perciformes > Channichthyidae > Pseudochaenichthys > Pseudochaenichthys georgianus. The sequence goes on from NC_047523.1 coordinate 1,796,284, forward strand.
AATTATTAAACTGTGAATATTCACTCAAATAAATACAAAATATAATAAAATAAACATTAAGGTGCAGCATTTTAGATGATCTGAAATAATCTGTACTTGAACTGTACTGTACTAGTACCTAAGCAGCCAGCTTGACATTATGACTTGTCATTGTATTTTCATGTTGTTTAAAGAAAGATGAACTTGTCCACATTGCTTGCCGAAAGGGCAGATCTGCTGGCACTAGCAATGTCTCCTGCTGTGGAGAACACCCTCGCTAGGGACAGAGGTAGCAGATACAGCCAGGTAGCGCTTTGCTAACATGGCAACATAAGGATATTTGGCGTTTGTAATAGCTTTGGCTCGGTCTGAACTCTCTGCGAGTGGAGGAGGCTTAAATGCTAGCGGGAGTTGGGTTTGCACTTCAGTCATTTTTCTTTTGGTACCGGTGATATTCACGTTCGGGTGATGCCTTTTCAAATGAGTGTGCAAGTTTGATGTATTGCCAGCCGCGTAACCAATGTTAGTTGAACAATGCCGACAAACAGCTTTGGTTCGGTCCACCTGTCTTTGTCCGTCATCCTTGTACATAACTGTGAAACCGAAATGTTCCCAAACCGGAGACTTCAATGATGCTGGAGGATTTTCGAGCTCAACTTTATCTGCGTTCGCCATTTCGACAGTTCCTCAAATTACTGACTCAATTTGAACGCATCCCTGTGACCAGCTCTCATAGTATGCCTCTCGTCCAATGAAATGACTTGGTCGCTCTATGACGCGTTGAACCCAATGTGAGCAAATTACTCTGAAGTTCTGAACGCTGTGACGCAGCACCTGAGATTACTTCCAAGAAGTTGTTCACATTCTCAATTGTTCGGTACACTTCGGTACACTTTGGTACACTTCGGTACACACGTATACCGAACCGAAGGGCCCATACTGAATGTTTTCGGTACGTATACCGTTACACCGCTAAGCAGCATTCATTTACGACCATCTTGAAAATGGGACCTGTCATCTGGCTTCATAGCATAGCTCTCGCTTTATAAAACTGCAAGTCAGCGTTCGGAGGAAGGAGAACATACAGTATATTACGTAACACACCTTTACACACTATGTTTTGAAATCAGCTGTCTTTTATGCTGTGAACGTTTTTCTTATTTTGTCAGCATTTCAACAGTTTCAAAAGTGATGTCCGATCTACTTTGAGCATCCAGTTCTGCATGAACTGGCTCAGCTCTCAGGAGGACCGGCACCCTGTTGAAACTGGGCTGAATTGGAAGAGTTTTATAGAACCTGAGACCATGTAGGTCAGTATAAATAGCAGCAGAGGAGGAGGAGGGAAGGCTGTGTGATATTGGCCCATTTAGGTTCTGACTAAAGGTAGACCATGGGATGTTTAGGATTTTCATCACTTAGAGAAACTGACATAGAGGTGCATTTTGACTGAAGGTACCTTTCCAAAGTACACATTTTCTTTAAAACTTTTATTTATTGAAGTGACATGATGTTTGTACAGTATACTTTTTGGCGTTTGTTTTTACTTCTTTAGTAAAGCAGGTCGGAGTTTTATCCATCAAGTCAACTCAGGTGGTAAGTGATCAACCTCAGACAATAATGCTGACCTATCGTTACATGATGGAAGTATAGCATTGGTCCCCAGGTGTGCAGATTCCTGTTGTTGAACACGCAGTCTGCCTGAAAAATAAATGACTGTTTGTACGAGTTGTGTTGCTTTCAGAGAAAAACATCAATTTTTCTGTAAGCCTATTTTTAAAATAGCCTGGATTTAAGAAAAGGTGTTGTAGAATTTGACCCAACGTGAGTGTGTTTACAGCATACAACAGAACCACCCAGTAAAAAGGAACGCAGAAATATGAAGGTGATGCAATAATTCACATTGCTCTGCTTTAAGTTAGGCAGGGCTTCTATGCTGGGACATAAAGAACTAAAGTGACTTACTGAGGCTACAATTTCAAAAATCAAGTACTAATAATTAACAATCATTTTATCTAATACAACCTTGTGCAAGAAAACATTTTCAAGTAATAGTAAATGCTCACTTTGCAGCGTCACCAGTGTGGCACCAGTGCTTGTGACCAATATCCTGTAATAGCTTTGCAAACTAGTCAAGTTAATAATAATAATTAGCGCTGGCCTAAGATTACACATTTCTCTGCGATTTAATAATTCAATAATACATTCCAAAGTAGTGTATTGCGTTTTTTATATTAAAGTACTGCTATATGAACAAAAGTGCAAAACATTTGGTTTGCAAGCACTTTAAACAAATGAGGTGCAGTAGCAGTTAAAATATTTGTTGTAAATCTCAACATTAGTTAATGTAATCAAATATAAACCAAAGCTATTTGCCACTGCCAGGGCATTAACGTGTTCTAGTTTGTTATAAAAGTTGAGACGCGTGATGACGCCCATCCTAAGTCAATCCTGATCAACGTCCCGCCCCTCCTGGTCTTGTCTGTTTGTGTGTGTATTCAGAGCCAGTGAGGAATGACGATAAAATGATTCTCGGCGTTAATGAATGAATGCGTTAACATGATAATAACGTGTTAACTTGCCCAGCCATAATAATAATACGTTACCCATTCTTAAACATAATCGATGTTGGGATATACTGTATGTCTTTTGTCTTATGTAAGATTGATCATTCAGCCTTACTAAACCAACCTGAGTAAAGTTGCTCTCCATTAAATTATATACAATATTTCTGTTGCGTAGTGTGTCTGCCAGTGTTGGGTCTGAACGGAAATATTTGAAATGCCATCGTAATAAGAATATTACTTGCGCTTAAAGGTGGGGTAGGTAAGTTTCAGAAACCGGCTCGAGATACACTTTTTGTTATATTCCATGGAATGCTCTTAACATCCCGATAGCAATGAATATCTGAAGTGCTTTGACAAATAATCCATAAAAAAATGTCATCTGTGGAAGCCGTAATACGTATTACGGCCTGTCTGTCAGATTGCCGCCCTGTCTGTCAGCCTTCCATCTCGTGCACCACAAATGTATCTCGTGCCCTCATTGGGCGTGCATTGCAGCAGTACTTCAATGACTCGCCAGCAACAGGCGGCCACTTTCACCAGTCTGCTGACGTCATGTGTGTTGGAGGAGGTGCTCTGTACGGAAGTCTGAAGGAAGGGGCGGATTCTTTTCGGCTGTGTACTTTCACATTTTAGTGCACTCGAGCCGGTTTCTGAAACCTACCTACCCCATCTTTAATAAACACATTATGAAAGTGTGTTCAGTTCGGCCTTTCTATTCTACTTTCTACTGTAAAAAATGTAAAACCTTCCACCAGCTATTGTTCACATCCCACATTTGTAGCACATGGTGGCTTTAAAAATCAAAGATATGTTTAAATTTAATATGACTGGCTTATGTTTGTGTCCTTGCACTTTTTGCACTGTATTGTGTGGCCTTGTATGTGCTACTGTAATCAGTGTGCGAAAAAGTACACGTCCCACCGTCCGGGACGTGTTATTTACAATATCGGACAAGTAGATCTTTCAATTGACTTGTCCGGCGGACAAGTGACGTTTTTCGGCAAATTATTGATACATTCAGTTTACAAAAGGCAGAACTCATTCGCAAATTGTGCGTGTCCGCCATTGTTCGTTTAGAAGTGTTAGTTTCGGTTCTGCTTGTCGATTCCTAAGGAAATGTATCTCGCCGAAAATGTCAAATACGATGACGAAGAAGAAGATTCCAGTGGCCCCAATTTGTGTCCATTCTGGACAAGTGAAAAATGTATTCGGACAAGTAAATTGCCAAACTCACTTGTCCATGGACAAGTACTCTCTAAAAACTTTTTCTCACACTGTGTAATACATACCCATTGACCACCTAAATGAAAAACGACAGTACATTTACTTCCACTCCAAATTGGTGTATCGACTAAACATTTTTTTAAATATCAAATGTTTTCTCTATATATGAAGCAAGTCAAAAAGGTATTGTATAAGTGAATGTGAACCCTTGAAAATGTAAAGGAGTAAAAGCTCTTTACCTCTGAGCTCAGTGAGAATCAGTCCTCAGAGCAAAGTAGCCATGGGAGCTTTCCAAAAGCTGTATTTTTTGCTGCTGGAGGCCGAAACCCTGATGTCATGTGACTACACTCACTGCTGCTTTGTCACTCAGAGGGTCATAAAAGATACAATGTGTAGAGAGACCCTCAGTGCAGATGCGTAAGATCAGCAGAAGCATCAGATTTAAAGAGCTTTTCTTGTGTTTGCCTGAAAGCCCTGGGTACTAGTTGGAATTCTCTGACTGACTGAGAGGAAATGCCATTTAAGGAGTCAGTGAGTGAGCCACAGGGAACGGCAATCAGTAAGAGCTATTTCTGGAGAACCTCCTTCATCTCTGGCCTGTTTCAAAGAACTTTGTAACTTTTTATATTAAGGAATAGTTTTTTTTTAAGGATTTATAAGTTAAGTGTTTACTGAGGACAAAATTCTCTTTTTTAAGGATGTCCTCCTGCTACAAATAGATAGATAGATATTACATTACATTACATTACATTGCATTTAGCTGACGCTTTTATCCAAAGCGACTTACAATAAGTACATTCGACCAGGAAGACACAACCTTGAGGAAAACAGAATCATATAAGAACATCAGGTTTCAAAGAGCCAATCGTTTCAAGTGCTGCTCAACTGGCTAAGCCAGTCCTTTATTAGTATATTAGTGCTCTGTTAGCAGTTCTAATAATATATAATATAATTGGAGGGATGTAACCCTCTTTAATGGTCATTGGTCACACATGCACACACATTGAAATGTGTTCTCTCTCTTGGGGGGGGGGGGGTTTGAGGTGACATGCAACAACATTAACCTTTCTGTTGGTCGCTTGTTGGCAGTCCCTTCACGCGATGGCAGAGCGAACAGGTACAGGCAGGGCCCATAGTGATAGCCCTATAGTTTAAATCTACTACCCACAAATAAACATGTGGACATGGGTTACTATTTAAAAAATGGTAGATGTATTTAGGAACCTATCCATGTGATTTTAAGTGGGGGTGGACCTCAAATCATCTAGGGGGGTCCGGGGGCATGCCCCCCGGTAAGATTTTTATTTATTTTTTTGGAGTTAATTGCATCAATCTGGTGCACTTTGAGGGGGAAATAAAGATACTAGATCTATGGAAACACCTATATTAAACAGAACTGTATACATTTCAATAATCATAAAATCATGGCCATAACCAATAACATACTGTACCATTTCCAATATGAAAACAACACTGAAACTTGTTTATTTATTCATTTTTGGTTCATTTTTGGTTCATTTATGGCGCGTTTCCACTGCAGCGGGTAGCTCGCTTTAAGCGCGCCGAGCCGTGCGGGGCCCGTTTTTGGTTGCGTTTCCACTTGACCTAGTTTTGGCCCGGGGCTACTTTTTCACCTTTTTTCTGGCCCGACTAAATCGTGGTTCTAGGGCCAGGAACAACCAGGCTGAGTCGGGCTGAGTATGCTAAACTAGAGAGAGAATCGCTGGCAAGGGGGCTACAACTACAACAAGATGAACATATTTGACCGTGATTTAATTGTAATACACGTTTCAAAATGATGCCGAAGTAACAACACACTGATACCGGTTAGTAAAAACCATGAATTAATGCTTTGACAAGTCTGCAGACAGACGGCAGGCGAAAAACCCTTTTTAAAATGCGTGTTTTCTAAATGGAGCTTGGCTAAGCTAACGTTATATATGCTCCGACCGACCACACTCACAACAACGGCCTACAGACGTAAATAAACCAGCGACTGTATTCTCCATGACACAGGCAGTCTGTGGTTTGTACTTGTTTAACTTTTGTCTAGTTTCTGAACAGATATGAAGAGCTGTGAGCTCTGAGTGCTAAGAGCTAACGGCTGTGTTGTTTTTCTGGGGCTCTCATTGAAGATGACGTCACGGCTCCGCCTACACTGCGTTACTATAGTAACTGCTCCAGTTCCTAAACTGTAATGGAAGCGCAGCATTAAAGTGAGTCGGGCCTAATAAGGCCTAACCAAACCGAGCGAGGCCTGCAGTGGAAACGCGCCATTATAGTTGTGAGTGTGTCTGGGCTCCTGAATCAGCCTCACCCGTCTCCCCCCTCTCCCCCAGCTCCTCTTTGAGGCAGCAGCAAAGATTAGTTTTAGCTCTCAACAAGTTTTAAAAGTTTATCTTACCTTTTTTCCCCTAGTTAACTTTTTTTTGTATTCATGCATATTTTTACTAATCACTCCCCCCTCAAATGGAAATATGTGTTTACATAAATGGTGACCAAACCGTTTGAGACCCACTGAGAACTTAGACTAAGTTAACTATCTAAACGCTCAGAGTCCTTCACCTCACCTGAGCTGAGGTTATCCCGAGCTTGAATGGCACACAGAGACCAATCAAGGGCTTTGATTTATGATCTGTATGACAGTGGCCATGTCGGCAGGCCACATCATGTAGACAGCCAGTCACCCTGTGTGTGCCAGGCCACTTAACAGGCCAGGCCAGTCCGGGACTGGGTACAGGAGGCGGAGAGCGAGGGATCATTGTCCAAAAGTTAATCGATCGCAGATGGCGTAGTGGTCACGGACGAATACAAACAAATTCTAATAAAAAAACGTATTAAAAAAAAAACTAAATGGGTCGCGAAATATACTTGGGAGGCCCACCACTGAACACTTCATTGTGTAAATCCTTCTGCATCTCTATGTGCTTAAACTAAGTCAATGTACTATATTGTAAAATGTCTACTCTACACAAGTAGATGAAAGTGATAATAACACTGTGGAGCATGTAGCTGAGGCACAGCTAAGAATGTAATACACTTTAATTATATAGCCTAGCTCTTTTCAAAAACAGTGCTTTACAATTAATAATAATGCATAGAAGTGCACAACACAAAAACGCAATTACAGTTTGTAGGATGACAATGTAGCATTATCAGGTAAAAGATAGTGTGTCCCTTAACGAGGATCTTTGTTCGTCCCAAATACATTTCCTGTCGTCCCCTGGGTCACTGGACGCCGTTAGTCCTATGGTATCAGCAGTATTCATGAAAATGAGTACCATTTGTGTTTCCAGGATTTGGCTTGGAACAAATATTTATTCTTTTGACAATATGACAGGTGACCTGTCATTGGCACATAGAACACAAATAACTGAAGTGATCAGACCATGAGGTGCACCTGGTCTCATGATTGGGATTAGGTCACATGGATTGGTCAGTAACATACAGTATACTCAGACTGTGTGGTAATAAAGGAGGGCAGCGCGTCTCAACATTACCAGGTCTGCCCGCCAAACATAATATGACATGAAACACACAAACATGTCAAATGTGAATGTAGGAACATTTTGATAAATATTTGATAAGTATGGCAACTGTATGTTTTTGTGTATGTGCACTATATGCTGTGCCGCTGCTGAATGTATATAGGGGAAACACTGTGTATAGGGATGTTAGGATTCACATCGGTGCACCGGCATAAACGTTCAAGATGCGAGTGCACCGGTTGAAAGAGTGCACATCGGCTACAGTTTGGGTTGAACTCGCGATGCATCGATTGTAGCGTCTTTGCATCGGTAAAAAACCGATACATTCATATAAAATCCCCTCATCCTGTCAGCACTCAGCAGAGACGATCTTTGATCTTTGCTTCGCACTACGGAGGCTGAGAGTCTCAGTGATCAACACACATGGAAGTCGAGGAGAAAGAGAAACGCAGCCAGTGGCGTTTTTATATGTACAAAAGTGGTGGGGCACAAAAAACTTCGATGTCTATATATAAGCTTCTGCAGTGAGGTTCATGGCTGGTGAGGCTCTGGCACTGACTCTTCAGGTTTACAAATATTATATTTTGACCTAAATCAAAATATATAATATTATTTTCAAAAGCTTTTTTAGTCTGATGCTTCGATTAATTTCAAACAGACAGGATACCCAAAAAATGTAATTGTATCATTTAAATATTGAATTGTTCTCTCTTAGTAAGATCCCATTTTCAATAAAATTGCAGTCTTACCTTGAAGATGAAGTCCATTTGCCTATCCCTCTGGACAAACACTAGACATGTGGACATTATCCGGCTGAACAAAACGTGCATTTATCTAACAGCTACGTTTCACACAGATCTTATTTTGAGCTATTTTCTAAAATCCTATGGAGAAATCTCATTGCTTTTTTGTCAAGGGAAGCCATGCGCAGCTTACTTCTTGGTTTTAGGACTCGTCTCCTCTTCACACACCACACTTTTCGCGGCACACGTACTTATAGCCAATCAGCTCTGAATGATGTGAGATGGCGTATGGTGGGGATGGCAGCTCTATGCCCCTATGGTCATTATTTTTTTGCCACACACATTAAATAGGAAAATACTCTGAGCATGCGCAGTGTAGTTTTTATAGTCACCGTTCACTTAGAGTAGACAGAGAGAGGGAGGGGCATGATCGGGTTTTGTCCCACATGGCTCTAAACAGCTCAATAGGCACACTGTAGACACTAAGAAGAGCACAGACTAAAACAGCAATGTACAGACGAATCAGATGATTAAACATGATCTTAAAATATATTTTATATATATTTTTATTTATTTTGTTGTAATAATTATTTGTAATACTTTCTGCTGACACTAGGTGGGGCTGTGCCCCTAATGACCAGTCGCCACTGAACACAGTGCACCGACAAATACCTACAAATCAAACGTTTGGCAACACTTCGGATTGTTCAAGAAAGACGGACAACTTGAAAAATCGCTCACAAATTGTAAACAATGCCGAGCCGCTTTAAAGTTCACAAATAGTACGAGGAACTTAGCGACGCACATAAAGAGGCGACATGGGGTCTGCGGCTGAAAAGAGAAACCTGAAAGTTAGACATGAGTGAAATCACTCGGAGGTGTTCTGTCAGAGAGAGGTGTTTAGTTTACAGCAGCCTGTGACGGTGAATAGCAGTTTAATATCTTCCTCACTGTAAGCAGTTATGAAAGAGCTGTTTGTGAAAGAGGTTGTTTCTTTATTGTTCCTATAGAA